>NC_059230.1:262010-562010 GCF_020615455.1 Coregonus clupeaformis
GCAAAAAAAACAGACTGAATGTAAAAAAAGAGACAGAGTCAAGAGAGAGAGAGAGAGAGAGAGAGAGAGAGAGAGAGAGAGAGAGAGAGAGAGAGAGAGAGAGAGAGAGAGAGAGAGAGAGAGAGAGAGAGAGATAGAGAGAGCGAGAGAGATAGAGAGAGCGAGAGAGGGAGAGAGAGAGAGAGAGAGAGAGAGAGAGAGAGAGAGAGAGAGAGAGAGAGAGAGAGAGAGAGAGAGAGAGAGAGAGAGAAAGAAAGAAAGGGAGAGAGATAGAGAGAGAGAGAGAGAGAGAGTTGAAAAATATTCCTAAGGGGGTTGTCTTGGAAACAGAAACGGCAGAGTGGAGCCCCACAATCCCTTGTTTGATTGGTGTCTGGGCGTTACTGTCAGTCACCAACAGAGACCAACACCTGGCTTCACCAGAAAACACACACACACACTTTCTCTCACACACACGCAAACACATACACACACACTCTCTAAAGCTTGTCTCCCCCACTCAGCACACCTGCACTCTAGTGGCGTATACAAAACACACACAAACACACACTCTTACATGACAAAGACCCGCATCTAACACCTACATCTAACACACTCTCTCCCTCTCACACACTTACACACACCTGCCCCTCAAGCACACACTGAGACCCAAACACAGCGAGCGAGAGAGAGAGAGAGAGAGAGAGAGATTTATGTCTGTCAGTCAGGTGCCAACCAGGTCACTCTCACAGAAACTGTCTCACTCAGCACACCTGCACTCTATAGGCATATATATAACACACACAAACACACGCTTACATGACAAAGACCTGCATCTAACACACTCTCTCCCTCTCACACACTTACACACACCTGCTACGCAAAACACTCTTCAACACACCTGCCCCTCAAGCACACACTGAGACCCAAAAACAGAGAGAGAGAGAGAGAGAGAGAGAGAGAGATTTATAATGTCTGTCAGTCAGGTGTCAAACAGGTAACTCTCCCAGAAACTGGCTCACCTGTTGAGCAACTAAAGATGTTACTGTGACCTGACCACACCATGACCTGTTTCAAAGTAGCCAACTGAAAATCACTTTAAAAGTGCTTTGAACATATTAGTCAAATGAAAGCACCAATTTACTATGTATACCCTATGTCTGTCTATATTATAGAAAGATTTCCACATGTATGAAATCAAGTGATTCCAACCAGCTGAAATTACGTTGAACCAACATGGAATAGATGTTGAATTGACTTCTGTGCCCAGTGGGAAATGATTTGTCCTTATCTGACCTTTTGATGGAGCTTGGAGAGGAGCTTAGCCCTATCTATCTGCTAGACATCACTTGAATGAGGACTGGTCTTTATTCTTTCAAAAATAATGGTATGAAAGGAAGAATGAAGTTGGGTACTGGGTTGATAGAGAGCCAGAATGCCCCTGGTAGGTTTGGGAAAAAATTGACCTACCGGTATTCCATTGGAACTCCAGCATAAGAAAAGCGTCTATTTGGCTGAACCAACAGACCTCATTCTCATGGAACCCCACGGGAATTCTGTGTGCCATTGTAAGCATATCAATACCATGTATAGAAGCCACGAATGTCTTTATAGGCTAACAATCGTTTGAACGAGGTCAGACGTCTAGAAAAAATGCAGCAGACACACTCTGACACAACACACTGTGTTGATTCGTTTGGTAAAAATTGTTTGCTGTTGTTGTGGACTTTGTTGTTGTGGTTACAAGAGCAATGGAAGTAGCCTCCTATGCAATAGCCTTAAATTGTCTTGACATTATCAAGAAAGAAATGTCGATTAAATGTGTTAAAATATATTATATAATCTGTAATCTGTTATATAATCTGTTTACATGTTTTGTGTTTTACTCCTAATCATGGAAGCACAGCAAGTAGACGGATTTTATGCACACCCATCCATGCGCACGCTGTGTGTCAAACTACCAATACCATCGAATGATTTTTTAACTTTACATTATAATAATTGGAGCTAAATTCACACTTTTGAATGGGTGTATCGGGGTTATTACTTTTTCTCATTGAAAAGCACCCCGTCCATCTCACAAACTTCCTATTGCTCATCAACAAGTGCCCCGCTCTTCCAGCACATGCAGCTCGCGCCTCACCCATATGTTGATGCAAATGAGCACGCGCACGGGGGAAGCCCATCGCGCTCGGGGATTGGTCAGGACTCTTGGAATACAATTGTCTCTGAAAAACCGCAGGAGTGAAAGGGAAGAATAACTTTTTGTCATCACGCAGGTCTCTTCAGTTTGAGAGAATCGAAGCGCTACAAGTGGTTGTCTGTAACTGCGCCGAGAGAGATCCTACTGTTTGAACGAAGTAGTGTTTGTTTTTTAAAACAGCTCAAACAATTCGTCGAACTTTTGAATTTACTTTTCTCTCGCTTGATTGAGGTAATGACCGCTTTACACGCCAACTCGTAATTTAATCCCCGTGGTTCGAATCGGGTGTGTCTTCTGTGTTCTTATTAGTTAATTAGGAACACTTTGTGCTCTCGGCTTCCACTTGTCGTTCCAGAACAGGAAAACCACCCGGCCAAAAGTCGCCTATAACAGGCGGCAGAGGCTGTGACGGTTTAGTTTACTTTTATACAATTTTGAACTGAGACACTTTCAAAGTTCCAAACAACAATGTATAACATGATGGAACACGAGCTGAAGCCTTCTGGGCAACAGCAGCAGCACCAAACCTCCCAGGGCATGTCCCCGGTCACCGGTAACATTGGCAACTCTCACCCGGGGTCCAAATCCGTATGCCCTCCGGGCGGGGACCCCATGGACAAGGTCAAAAGGCCCATGAATGCCTTCATGGTGTGGTCCAGGGGCCAGCGCCGCAAGATGGCCCAGGAGAACCCCAAGATGCACAATTCTGAGATAAGCAAGCGGCTGGGCGCCGAATGGAAGCTGCTTACAGACGCGGAGAAGCGGCCGTTCATCGACGAAGCCAAGCGCCTCAGGGCAGTGCACATGAAGGATTATCCCGACTACAAGTACAAGCCACGGCGCAAGACCAAGCCCCTGCTCAAGAAGGACAACCAGATGGCGAAGTACCCTCTCTCCGCCGGGAACCTGCTGGCCGCGCAGGGCCAAGGTGGGAGCGCTAGAATGGAGAGCTACGGATGGGGCCCAGCGGGAGGTTACGCGGGGATGCAGAACGAGGCCCTCGGCTACACTCAGCAGCTGCACCGCTACGACCTGTCCGCGCTCCAGTACCCCCAGGCCATGACGGCAGCACAGACGTATATGAATGGAGCCAACACCTACAGGTAGGCTATGTTCTGTTCCATTCTTCCACATGTTCTGGTGTTAAATGACTTGAGGGACAACATGTAGCGTCACATGCACATGGACTACACATAATTCCAGTTTAGGTAATGATAGTTTTAAGTTAAAAGGTTTGCGGGTACTTCTTGTTTTTCCATTATGCCCGTTGTAATTGTGGACACCCAGGCAACATCAGCTCCACTAAATTGAGCATTTCATTCGATTGTTATTTGGTTTATTAAGTATTATAAGCTTGAAGAGGTCACCCTCATAAACCTTGGTCTACTTCAACACTTGCTTGAACGTTTGTATCCTGCTATGAATGGCCTCTCTCTCTGTGTGTATGTGTAAAATCTGAATTGGAAGATTTGATATCTGTAATGATAACCAGGCACTTGATGTCTGTAATGATAACCAGGCACTCACTTTCTCGAAGTGAAACAGTGGAAGGCTATGGCTATTGAAGATGACGAATCAATGTTCCAATAATCAAAACCAATTGCTTAATCCCATTAAATGGTCTCGGGTATAGGCTACCCTAGGCCTAATTACAACAGCACAATAATACGTTGTGGTTGATTATTCTGAAAGCCAAGAAATTATTAAACCCTTTATCATTACTTTTGCTTTTTACTGCGTTGTCAATTGCAGTAGGCCTATTTCAATATTTGTAGGCTTTACCTATCCTATTTCGTTTTAGTTGTGTTAAAATATCTATTAGACAATTAGAATAATGTTTTTTATAATGAAGGGTATTTTTTTTATCCCACCTACATTTACATTTACGTCATTTAGCAGACGCTCTTATCCAGAGCGACTTACAAATAGGTGCATTCACCTTATAGCCAGTGGGATAACCACTTTACAATGTTTTCACCTAGTTGATTGAGTTATTATAGTTTAGTCAATCAAATGGGCAAACACTTCAACACACTCACACAAGTGAATCTGATAATCTGTCATCTGTTTGTTGCAAAACTGGATCTGCTGGCGTGTCAGAAATTAAGATTCATTATAACCCATGTCATGACTCACAACAATGATCACAGAGCCAAAACGTTTGTTTTCTCTTTGCAATTTTTTTTTCAGAAGAAGACTAAATATACTGCACATTTTTAATGATATTATTATTTTTATTATTTTTTCCAAAGGACCAGTATAGGCCTAAAACCCTTAAGTTAGAACTGTAATTAACTTTTAATTAATTAAAATATTATACCTTTTGTCTTCAGAACTTTACTCAATATTAAATAGGTTATTCGTTTGAGTTTAATTTAGGTTAAGTAGGTTGTTTACTTGTTTTCAGGCCTATGGAATGAGCATGTGAAGAGGCCCACTATGGGAGTGTGTGTGGTCCTTTACCCACAATCCTCTAGTCCGCTTCAGTGCCTTCTCCCAGACCTCTTCTAGAGAAGCCAGTGAATTTAAAACGAAACAAAAAAGCATACTCTTAACATTTAACCAACTCCTTTTCAGTCTTAAGATATTTCAAATTTTCTCTCCTGAAGTTTTTCTTTGGTTTATGGTGAATTCTGATTTAGATGTGAGCCTAAATGAGAATGTCGTTCACTTCCCAGTGCAGTAGTCATGTTGGTGGCCTAACCAGTCTGGACCTGCCCTAGCTGTCCCCAGCCCAGGCCCAAGCCCCATGCCTTTTGTAAACATGGTGAATTCCATCACGTGTATAGGGCTCTCCCTTCGGGTGACTGGCAGTTCCTTTTCTGTTGGTCACATCAATCAAGTCTGTCAGTCTGCAGGGTGACTGGAAGTTATTTTCTATTGGTCACATCAGTCAAGCCTGTTATGCAACATAATCATTTTTATTCAGATGGGTTGGTCTTTCAATCAATAAGCCCTTTTTTTTTATTATAGCTATAGTCCCTCCTGTAGCTCAGTTGGTAGAGCATGGCGCTTGCAACGCCAGGGTTGTGGGTTCGATTCCCACGGGGGGCCAGTATAAAAAATGTATGCACTCACTAACTGTAAGTCGCTCTGGATAAGAGCGTCTGCTAAATGACTAAAACGTAAATGTAAACCCACTGAATCGCAAATTACAGCGTATTGAGTTTGAGGCTATTTCAAGAGGAAGCAATGTTACAGAACCTTCCATCTGATGCTTTAAAGCGCTTTGAGATTCTTTATGTAATGAATAGTGCTATGAAAGTTGCTATTATTATTTATTATTATTATTAGTGTAATGGGTCTGTTCTATATATGCTACAATTCTACCTGAATTCAACTTCAGTTGCATGGCCCAGAATGTCACATCGTAGCACTTTACACTGTAGCATGTCACACTGTGGCATTGCATGGCATAACATTGATATTGTCCAGTCACTAACCGTACCTCTCGCCTCCCCAGCCCCATGTCCTACAGCAGCAGCTCCCAGCAGCCCAGCCCAGTCATGTCCATGGTGAAGCCAGAGCCGGTGTCACACTCCCCGACTGGTGGAACTAACCTCCACCGCGGGCCACTCCAAGGGGACCTGAGGGATATGATCAGTATGTACATCCCCGGTGGGGACACCAGTGACCCGGCCGCCCAGAGAGGAGGCTACAGTGTCCAGCAACACTATCTCAGTGGGACCGTTCCCCTCACTCATATCTAGGGGCCGGTGTTGGTAGTGTCTGGGACTGATGTTGGGTGTGCCCGGACACAAGTTAAAACGCACCCCCCGAACTGAACACCACATCCTCAGACCCACTCACGATGGTCCCGTGTTGCATTATAAACAGCAGTGACTTAATATGAAAGGTTATTTTTCTACCTCCGCAATTTTGACTAGAATCCCTTCGTCGTCCGCCCCGTCCCCTGTCCCAAGACTGGGTGGTTTGTTCAGTCGCCCATCCACTGTTTGGACGGAGACCTGTCCCTTCTCTGTGAACTATGAAGGACTGCTATATTGTACATACGATCTTTACTTCTCTCCATGATGATTGCAACGTTTAAGTGTACATCTTTTTTTTTTCTCTCTTTGACAAAACTGACCTTGACATCTTCCATTCAAAAACTCCCAGGCTCTATGCATGTTACAACATACATGACTCTATAATGTTCACAATGTTCCATTGTATTCTCCTATTGGCACGGTGGCGTCGACCCCCTTGGGTTGATGGGTAATCTTCACGACCTAAACCAAACCAACCGGGAGGGAGACACGACTTGTGTCCCAAATAGCACCCTATTACCCATAATGCACCAATTAGGATCAGAGCACTACGGGCCCTGGTCAAAAGTAGTGCACTATAAAGGGAATAGGGCGCCCTTTGGGATGCAGACAGAGAGCCACAATGGAGGGGCCCCACCATGTGAACACAACACACTGGCAACCGGGTTAGCCAATCAAGGTCCTCCTAGGGCCAGTGACATACAAATCACATGACCTGCCACAAGGGTTGAAAATATTCTGATTCCAGAACTGGGGGTGTGTGAGTGGCCCAATGGGGCCTGCCTCAGAACGGATCATCTCGAAAAATCAACTAAACGCCTGCTAGTGAAGTGAACTAGAGAGGGAGAAACGCACATAACTTGAATGAAGAGTGACACTTTTTATATATATATATGTATGGCCTCTTGGTTATATAAGTGCTCTTGTTTTTAAAGCCAATCCGATCCCATCGGATGACATGGTATAGTCTGTTGGACAATCTTATGAGTTTACTGGATACAATGGAAATGAGTATACAAAATTATTCTACCTGAATTCAACTTCATTGGTATGTGGTGACTCTTATGTCCAAACCCCATACTAATGCATTTGAGTTTGGTTTAAGTATAAAATGTTTAACATAACAGCATGGTTTAAAGTTAACATTATGCCTTGTTCCTGCAATGAGTTTTAACACACCATGTTATTGTTTGTTAGTCTGCCATTTTGATTTGGACCCTTTTTGTAAATGTTAGGAGTTACGCTGCTGGCAAAGTCCCAAGTTGCTATAGTGCTTACTGTTCAAATGTCCTCTGTTGTATTCTGCAGGTTTTAACTTTGTTCATACAAGTACTCTTAACTGTTATTCAAATGCTGCATTCCATTTAATTGTTTACTCCACCTCAAAGTTTTAGCTAGTTTTATTTTTATTTTTACAAAATACACTTTAATGTTCACTAGCTCGGCAACTGTATGTATGGATTTTTACTTTTTACAGACTTGTTCAACCAAGAACTGTTATGACACTCTGCCTGGGTAACTAACGGTAGAGAATCAAATCATTTTATTTTACAATAAACTTCTCAAAGTTATCCAACTTCTCATTTTGTGTTTGAGTTGTCTGCTTAAGGTATTTTCAGATACACGTAACATTTTCCTTTAATTATTCTATAAAAGGAGTTGGCATAAAGTTCTCAAAAGTTGCTTGCTTGAAGACTTGGGTTAATTTTTCTTCATTTGACAACCCCTGCTAACCCACATTTATGATCATTTAGTCAACAGTGCTTCTAAAACGTTTTTATATAGTAAAAGTGGGTGATCTAGGCTATGGAAGTGGTAGAACCATTCTAATTCTAGAACCATTCTAACACTGGATAGAACTGGTCATGTTCTGACAGTCTCCTAGTATTGTGCAATCCACTAACAAGAACTTGCTTGCATTGAAATGGGAATTAGTCACTACTAATAACTTAAGTTGAGGTAGGGTTAAAAATTTTAATTTATTTGAAAGTAATGAAACGCATTAATGTTTACATTGCAATCCAAGTGTGTAAAACTGAACTTTTTTTTACTGAACTTTTTGCTGTATTTTTATTTAGGTCAATCCTGGTTGTATATAGTGAGGGGAAAAAAGCTTGCAACTTTTGTGCATGGTGTATAAATATTCTTAAGGGCCTGATACTAAGTTTTTTTTTGAATATTTTTATTTTTTTAAACTGTCATGTTCACCTGTGGCAAGGATGACAAAAGTATTAATAAAAAAAAACTGGTCTCCAAATATTTGTTGCAGGCTTTCAGCCGTTTCTTGGAACATTAAACCACAACTTATTTTATTCTCTAGATCAGGGTTTCCCAAACTCAGAGCACGTTTTGAGTTTTTGCCCTAGCTCTACACAGCTGATTTTTTTAAAAATCTACTCATCAAGCTTGGATTATATGAATCAGCTGTGTAGTGTTAGGGCAAAAAGCAAAACGTGCACCCCTTGAGGACCGAGTTTGGGGAAACGCTGCTCTAGGCTATATAAAATTGTTCACTGACTTTTGGAAATGCACTCTTGTAGGCCTATTCATTATTTTGCAATCTAGTCTTTTCAATAAGATGACGCACCATAAACTATTCTAAATGGGAAATGTCTGACCCAGTATAGATTTAAATTGTGCCAATTAGCATAATACACAGATTACACACGTCAGATTGAGAGGTCGATTCAAATGAGAAGGTTTTGATATGGGAATCATTTGGAGCCGGTTTTATAATTCGATGGAGATGGCCTAGTTTGTCGGTCAAAGTTCAGAATTAAATACATAGCCTAATACAGGCTTCAATAAATTCATTCAAGTGAGGGATACTAACTTAATCCAGTAGTTAAAGCAAGCCAATAGATTTACGTTTTTATGCTTTTTGTTTTGTTACATATAAAGGTGCCTGCTAATGTTTTACAACACATTTTCAGTTGCTCCTATTCAGCTTTGGCAGCTCAGCTGTTTGAGTTATACCTCATCTGTCCGCGGCAATCATTACACAAAATAACAATCGCAGGCCTGACATCACGCGCTCAATCAAAATGAGCTGGGTTTACGTTTAAACAGTGGCACCACAGGTGGACACCGTTATGCTTGGGGATGCTTAAAATAAAACTTTCGAGGGAGTCAGACAAAAAAAGTTTTGTGAGATTGGAGAAGAACAGAGGGGTGCCGGTGGGGGGGGAGGGGAGTGGTGTGGTGTAGAATGATTTAGGGTCGATCATTTACTTTCTTCTCTTATACCCTTCTTTTAAAATCCCGCCCCCTCCCATCCCTCCCCTCTCCAGAGAGAAGGCGGGTGGCTGGCCCGGCTCGTAATTGTCCGTTTCGGAGGCACATTGTCAGTAGCTTTTGAGCTCGCAGGTGCACATAGTAAAGCCGCGGAGTCTTCACCGACTCCCCCGGAGAGCTTTGTTCCCTTTCTCTCGCTCCCCCGCCGAGCAGAAAATTAGCGTTGCATTCGGGGGGCTTCGTCGCCCCTTCTTCTCCGGCTCAGGCTTAACCCTTTCACCGCCCGTCGCCATTCTCATGGAAATTGAAGAGCCTGCGCAGGCTAATCGCAGGGTAGAGGGGAGGGGATGGGAGAGTAGCTAGGGGAAGAGATGAGTGGAGTGGAGTGCGTTAGAGGGGGGAGTAAGCCCCCCCCTCCCCTTCTCGCTCGCTCGCTCTCCCTCTATGACAATCTGACATTCAGGAACCAGCTCTACCAACATGGCCTGTCGTTTCCCTGGCAACTTAGGGCTGTGAAACTAGACAAGAAAGCTAGTAAATTGGCCCCCACTACAATAGCCCCGGCCCATAACCACACGCACACCTCGGAATATTAATTTGGTCCAAGCATTTGGACAGTTGAACAACTTGGTCTATTCCTAAATACATTCGCAAGAAAGAGAAACTTTAATCAATTGTGTGTGGAGAATATTTTGTTGCACCAATTCTTTGGCATCAGTGGTGGAACTGTGTAGCTATAGGAATCTTTAAATTGTCAAATATGGGCCTATACGTTTGACAACATTATTTTAGTGATCTATAGCCTATAATTGGACAAAAGTCCTTATAAAGTGCCCCTGTATTGCGGAAGTTAGATAAGGGCCAGCTTGTGCGCCTTGTGCATTCAGATGGGGGTTGGTTTTGGTGAGGTTGTTGTGAGGGAGGTGTAGGGGTGGGGTGTATGTAGGAAGGAGGATTTCTGGTAGAATTCATCCAATCTCTTAGCAAAGGGCAGTGAGGCTTCAACAAGTGGTTGCCATGGATTTGGTGCGCAGGGGCTAAACAAGTGCGTGGGAGATTCTGGTGGTGTGACTTTTAAAGAATTACGAGAAGTTGTAAGCAAACAACAGTCTCCTCTATGACTCAGGTGGTCGGGTACAAATACCCTCAGTTATTTTTTATGTGCAAGTTGACATTTGCCTCAAGCAAGTTGTTGTCTGATGCTGTCTGACACATTTCTTACTCATATAATAATTTGGCAGGCTACTACTTTAGATGGTTTGTTAGATGTTCAGTATGTTGTAAGATGTTCAGTAGATGTTCATGTTCAGTAACTGTCAACAACATTTCAACTAACTTTCCTCTTATTCTAGGATCCTAACCCTAAACGTTTGCTGTTATGTAATCTATCCTGCTTTTAGTTATCCTAATGAACTCGCAGCAACTGGCCTCATTGAGTCTCTCTAAATGTGTCGATGATCAGCACTCAAAGTAGGAGATTGCGGGTTATCTAAAGACAAAGGTAAACCCTATTTCTCTTTAGTAAGCACTGCTGTAGGAAACCTCACCACATCAAAAGTTGTCATGGAAACGTATCGTGCGTATTATTTACCTGCATTCCTCGGGAAGCCTAGAAACCACTCCTCTCTCGCACGCAGAGCAGGGCAGAGCAAACACCCTCTTAGCGCACCCTTTCTGCAACCGCGCATGCTCCGTGCGCACACACATCGTTTACGCAAGGATTTGTGCATCACAGAAAAGTAATGCTGTGAATAAAAGTTACCACATCCAATAGTAATTGCACAACTTCTTACGTCTTGTTATATGCGTCTTTTTATGTGGCCTTTAATTGACCAAAACCGATATTTGAGGTTTAAGCAGGAGCTTACTTGGACAATAAAAGTGGCTAAATGTTAAGCAATAGTATCCCAACTACACACAACCCCTCACACATTTTATAGATATGGGCCTAACAACTGCGGTAGGGGCCTATCAATGGCCATGGAGAGGTTAACTAAAGAAAACAGGCTCCAAAACCCTTAAGCCCACAGCCCATCAACGTCTGACTCTATGACTAACAACCAACCACTCCCTTCTCCACAGGTCGTTGAAAGACCTGCTCGTTGCGTTGTTTGCTCGCAGGTGAGCGAGTGGGTGGGTGTCTGCTTCTGGCGCAGCGCCACCACGGTCGGCTGCCATGAAGGAGAGAGAGACACAAATATACGGTTGGCTGCAATCAGTGCAATGTCACTGAACGCCGGATCCGCCGCATTTTTTGACTCACCCTCACACGCTCGCAGCTGAACAGCCCGAGTCACAGAGAAGCTCGAGAAGGGAGAGAGAGGGGAGGCTACCGGGGAAGCCTGATCAGTGATTGTGATAAGATGCAGTGTGGTGACATACATCAGTATAACTATAGGTACTTGTCTGCCCTGTCAGGTCTATAATTAGGGATGGAGATTTTGTAGCAATGAGGGCTGACTGAGTGATGTGATATCCAAAAGATTGACCATAGAAATGGGTGACATATTCCTCCAACAGTCTTGTTTTGTCAGGGCACTGGGGTTCACCATGCACCGACCTTTTGGGGGTCATGTGCTCAAACATAAAAAAGGGCACACATTTTTCTACTTCTGCAACCAATGTCACAGACTTGTTGAGCAATTATTATGAGAAAAGGGGAAAACAGCACAATCTGATGAGTAAAGTATCTTGCTAAACTATTTTGAACTGGAATAAATGCTGCACTTATTAACAATGACCAACACAATTCCAGTCAAAATAGAAGATTGTAAGAAATACTATAGTCTACCATGACTATAGCCAACCCAACTCCATTTGTTGCAACTATCATGTATCCCTGTGGTTTTCAAACTTTTTGACCTGTGAACCCCAAAAAGAAGCCATAGGCCTACACAATTTGCAACCTCCCACGCACGCACATGCGCACAATCTCTGCATTTACAGCCATAAACCGTGATGCATTTCGAAACGCAAGATAGGCTACAGAAAACACTGTGTTTTACACCTGCATTTGGAGCTGAAAGTAATCCATGTCAGCAGCCAATATCAACTAGGGATATATCATGTCACTTCTCTGGAGTCCAGAGCAAACAAAATCATACCGCCTACTTGTTTTAGTGGGGGTTACAGGATCAGATGGAAAATCATGTTCTGTCTGCACCACACCATCACTTTGGAGGGCAGCCTACTCGCAGAGTGCTCGTTGCCAGCCGGGTAGCCCTGTTTTTCCTCACAAATATCATTATAAATTAGCCAGAATATGTTACATCTTCATCCCATAATATTGAAGGCAGTGCAATGTTACCGCAGTTTATCTTTAGACATAACGCTAGTAGCCACTCAAACTAGGCCTATCTGAAATATGAAAATGATCAATCAAATCGCCAGGTAGCCTGTTGTTCTGGCTATGATGAGTCAGTAGTAGATTGCTAAACTGTATTTTATATGGATGATAAACGTGGGCCTACTCTGTTTTTGCCAGGAAAAACTGGAAGAAATGAAACAAGTTCTTTCTGGTCACTAATCTGGATATGTGCGCCAATGCTGATGACTGGTCATTGATCAACAATCAAGAAGAGCCACTCTTTGGTTCTGAATCATAGATGAGAATTTAACGACGACTTGCGGGCAGTGGGTTCATAACAACAATGACAAACAAATTATTTTAAAAAACAACATTTTGGGGGAATAATACCACCACCAAAAAGGGCACTTTGGAGACTGTAAGGGCAAAGGGGCATGTGAGGTAGAGCCCTATCTGTGCACGTGCATGTCCCAGGTTTGGGTAGGTCTATTCGGAGTCAGCAAGAAGATTAAGTGTAGTGTGAGTCAAAGTTACACAGGTATCTTCACGTTTCCATGGTTACACAATACACACTACACACCTCATAACATGGCAGAACATGACAGCCAAACAAGTCCAAACAAAGGTCAGCCAATCACCAGTCATCATCATCATCAGTGGTTGTGAAAGTGAAATACAGGTCTGGATGAACAGGCCCAACAAGTTAATTTGGAAACCCAGTGACAGTCTCTCTGCGGTAGGGAGGTGTGTGTGTTCCCTTCCTCCTACATCTCTCAACAGTTGCTGTCAAAAATGCCACCCTTCCCTGCCAGCCAAAATCTGCTGATTCGTCAGGTGTGTTAGTGTATGTATATGTGAAGGAGGCCTACTTGCCAGGCTAGCATAGTAGTATTTAGTGCAGCTTGGTTTGCAGCGTGTAGTTAATTCAAGGAACTCAGAAACGATAAGACAAGACTGTCTGTGAGACTGGCACCAGTCTGCGGTCAAACACCACATGGCATCATCCCTCCGTGTCTCAGGCGCTTCAAATGGCTTCCCACCCACAGCCAAGAGGAATGAGATGGATGATTTCTCGCCTACACCCTTTTTTGTTTCACAGAACCGTAACATTAAAGGTCGTGAACACTCAGAATAAAGTTTATCATTAAATTGAGTGATATTTGGATGAAACCAGATCAATGTATGATGACCAAAGTATGAAAAAATGACTGTTGCTTCTACATTGATAAAGTTTTATCATAAAGTTACTGGTCAAATCAAATCAAATCACATTTTATTGTTCACATGTTATTGCGGGTGGAGTGAAATGCTTGTGTTCCTAGCTACAACAGTGCAGTAGTATCTAGCAATACACAACAATACACAAATCTAAAAGTTAAATAATGGAATTAAGAAATGTATCAATATTAGGACGAGCAATGTCGGAGTGGCATTGACTAAATACAGTAGAATAGAATACAGTATATACATATGAGATAAGTAAAGCAGTATGTAAACATTATTAAAGTGACTAGTGTTCCATTATTAAAGTGGCCAGTGATACCATGTTTATTTACAGTACCAGTCAAAAGTTTAGAACACCTACTCTCAACCAGCCTCACCTGGAATGCTTTTCCAACAGTCTTGAAGGAGTTCCCACATACACTGAGCACTTGTTGGCTGCTTTTCCTTCACTCTGCAGTCCGACTCATCCCAAACCATCTCAACTGGGTTGAGGTCGGGGGATTGTGGAGGCCAGGTCATCTGATGCAGCACTCCATCATTCTCCTTCTTGGTAAAATAGCCCTTACACAGCTTGGAGGTGTGTTGAGTCATTGTCCTGTTGAAAAACAAATTATAGTCCCACTAAGCCCAAACCAGATGGGATGGCGTATCGCTGCAGAATGCTGTGGTAGCCATGCTGGTTAAGTGTGCCTTGAATTCTAAATAAATCACAGACAGTGTCACCAGCAAAGCACCCCCACACCATAACACCTCCTCCTCCATGCTTTACGGTGGGAACTACACATGCAGAGATCATCCGTTCACCCACACCGTGTCTCACAACGACACAGCGGTTGGAACCAAAAATCTCAAATTTGGACTCCAGACCAAAGGACACATTTCCACCGGTCTAATGTCCATTGCTCCTGTTTCTTGGCCCAAGCAAATATCCTCTTATTATTGGTGTCCTTTAGTAGTGGTTTCTTTGCAGCAGTTCGACCATGAAGGCCTGATTCACACAGTCTCCTCTAAACAGTTGATGTTGAGATGTGTCTGTTACTTGAACTCTGTGAAGCATTTATTTGGGCTGCAATTTCTAAGGCTAGTAACTCTAATGAACTTATCCTCTGCAGCAGAGGTAACTCTGGGTCTTCCTTTCCTGTGGCGGTCCTCATGAGAGCCAGTGTCATCATAGCGCTTGATGGTTTTTGTGACTGCACTTGAAGAAACTTTCAAAGTTCTTGACATTTTCTGGATTGACTGACCTTCATGTCTTAAAGTAATGATGGACTGTTGTTTCTATTTGCTTATTTGAACTGTTCTTGCCATAATATGGACTTGGTCTTTTACCAAATAGGGCTATCTTCTGTATACCCCCCTACCTTGTCACAACACAACTGATTGGCTCAGACACATTAAGAAGGAAAGAAATTCCACAACTTAACTTTTAAGAAGGCACACCTGTTAATTTAAATGCATTCCAGGTGACTACCTCATGAAGCTGGTTGAGAGAATGCCAAGAGTGTGCAAAGATGTCATCAAGGCAAAGGGTGCCTATTTGAAGAATCTCAAATATACAGTGGGGAAAAAAAGTATTTAGTCAGCCACCAATTGTGCAAGTTCTCCCACTTAAAAAGATGAGAGAGGCCTGTAATTTTCATCATAGGTACACGTCAACTATGACAGACAAATTGAGAATTTTTTTCCCAGAAAATCACATTGTAGGATTTTTAATGAATTGATTTGCAAATTATGGTGGAAAATAAGTATTTGGTCACCTACAAACAAGCAAGGTTTCTGGCTCTCACAGACCTGTAACTCCTTCTTTAAGAGGCTCCTCTGTCCTCCACTCATTACCTGTATTAATGGCACCTGTTTGAACTTGTTATCAGTATAAAAGACACCTGTCCACAACCTCAAACAGTCACACTCCAAACTCCACTATGGCCAAGACCAAAGAGCTGTCAAAGGACACCAGAAACAAAATTGTAGACCTGCACCAGGCTGGGAAGACTGAATCTGCAATAGGTAAGCAGCTTGGTTTGAAGAAATCAACTGTGGGAGCAATTATTAGGAAATGGAACATACAAGACCACTGATAATCTCCCTCAATCTGGGGCTCCACGCAAGATCTCACCCCGTGGGGTCAAAATGATCACAAGAACGGTGAGCAAAAATCCCAGAACCACACGGGGGGACCTAGTGAATGACCTGCAGAGAGCTGGGACCAAAGTAACAAAGCCTACCATCAGTAACACACTACGCCGCCAGGGACTCAAATCCTGCAGTGCCAGACGTGTCCCCCTGCTTAAGCCAGTACATGTCCAGGCCCGTCTGAAGTTTGCTAGAGTGCATTTGGATGATCCAGAAGAGGATTGGGAGGATGTCATATGGTCAGATGAAACCAAAATAGAACCTTTTGGTAAAAACTCAACTCGTCGTGTTTGGAGGACAAAGAATGCTGAGTTGCATCCAAAGAACACCATACCTACTGTGAAGCATGGGGGTGGAAACATCATGCTTTGGGGCTGTTTTTCTGCAAAGGGACCAGGACGACTGATCCGTGTAAAGGAAATAATGAATGGGGCCATGGGGGGCAGTGCAAATAGTCAGGGTAGCCAGGATTAGCTGTTCAGGAGTCTTATGGCTTGGGGGTAGAAGCTGTTGAGAAGTGTTTT
Organism: Coregonus clupeaformis; assembly: GCF_020615455.1. Classification (NCBI taxonomy): domain Eukaryota; kingdom Metazoa; phylum Chordata; class Actinopteri; order Salmoniformes; family Salmonidae; genus Coregonus; species Coregonus clupeaformis. The sequence goes on from NC_059230.1 coordinate 278,385, forward strand.
GTACCTAGACTTGGCACTCCGGTACCGCTTGCCGTGCGGTAGCAGAGAGAACAGTCTATGACTAGGGTGGCTGGAGTCTTTGACAATTTTGAGGGCCTTCCTCTGACACCGCCTGGTATAGAGGTCCTGGATGGCAGGAAGCTTGGCCCCATGATGTACTGGGCCGTACGCACTACCCTCTGTAGTGCCTTGTGGTCGGAGGCCGAGCAGTTGCCATACCAGGCGGTGATGCAACCAATCAGGATGCTCTCGATGGTGCAGCTGTATAATTGTTTGAGGATCTGAGGACCCATGCCAAATCTTTTCAGTCTCCTGAGGAGGAATAGGCTTTGTTGTGCCCTCTTCACGACTGTCTTGGTGTGTTTGGACCATGATAGTTCATTGGTGATGTGGACACCAAGGAACTTGAAGTTCTCAACCTGTTCCACTACAGCCCCGTCGATGAGAATGGGGGCGTGCTCAGTCCTATTTTTTTTTCCTGTAGTCCACAGTCATCTCCTTTGTCTTGGTAACGTTGAGGGAGAGGTTGTTATCCTGGCACCACACGGCCAGGCCTCCTCCCTATAGGCTGTCTCATCGTTGTCGGTGATCAGGCCTACCACTGTTGTGTCGTCTGCAAACTTAATGATGGTGTTGAAGTCGTGCCTGGCCATGCAGTCATGGGTGAACAGGGAGTACAGGAGGGGACTGAGCACGCACCCCTGAGGGGCCCCCGTGTTGAGGATCAGTGTGGCAGATGTGTTGTTACCTACCCTTACCACCTGGGGGCGGCCCGTCAGGAAGTCCAGGATACAGTTGCAGAGGTAGGTGTTTAGTCCCAGGATCCTTAGCTTAGTGATGAGCTTTGAGGGCACTATGGTGTTGAATGCTGAGCTGTAGTCAATGAATAGCATTCTCACGTAGGTGTTCCTCTTGTCCAGGTGGGAAAGGGCAGTGTGGATTGCAATAGAGATTGCATCATCTATGGATCTGTTGGGGCAGTATGCAAATTGGAGTGGGTCTAGGGTTTCTGGGATAATGGTGTTGATGTGAGCCATGACCAGCCTTTCAAAGCACTTCATGGCTACAGACGTCAGTGCTACGGGTCGGTAGTCATTTAGGCAGATTATTTTAGTGTCCTTAGGCAGATTATCTTAGTGTCCTTGGGCACAGGGACTATGGTGGTCTGCTTGAAACATGTTGGTATTACAGACTCAGTCAGGGACATGTTGAAAATGTCAGTGAAGACACTTGCCAATTGGTCAGCACATGCTCGGAGTACATGTCCTGGTAATCCATCTGGCCCTGCGGCCTTGTGAATGTTGACCTGCTTAAAAGTCTTACTCACATTGGCTACGGAGAGCGTGATCACATAGTCATCCGGAACAGCTGGTGCTCTCATGCATGCTTCAGTGTGATTTGTTTAACACTTTTTTGATTACTACATGATTCCATATGTGTTATTTCATAGTTTTGATGTCTTCAGTATTATTCTACAATGTAAAAAAATTGTAAAAAATTAAGAAAAACTCTTGAATGAGTAGGTTTGTTCAAACTTTTGACTGGTAGTGTATATAGGGCAACAGCCTCTAAGGTGCATGGTTGAGTAGCCAGCCGGGTGGTAGCTGGCTAGTGATGGCTACTTAACAGTCTGATGGCCTTGAGATAGAAGCAGTTTTTTGGTCTCTCGGTCCCAGCTTTGATGCACCTGTACTGACCTCACCTTCTGGATGATAGCGGGGGGAACAGGCCGTGGCTCGGGTGGTTGATGTCCTTGATGATCTTTTTGGCCTTCCTGTGAAATCGGGTGTTGTAGGTGTCCTGGAGGGCAGGCAGTGTGCCCCCGGTGATGCGTTGGTCAGACCATACCACCCTCTGGAGAACCCTGCGGTTGCCGGCGGTGCAGTTGCCGTACCAGGCGGTGATACAGCCCAACAGGATGCTCTCAATTGTGCATCTGTAAAAGTTTCTGAGGGTCTTAGGGGCCAAGCCGAATTTCTTCAGCCTCCTGAGGTTGAAGAGGCGCTGTTGCGCCTTCTTCACCACACTGTCTGTGTGGGTGGACCATTTCAGATTGTAAGTGATGTGTACACAGAGGAACTTGAAGCGTTCCACCTTCTCCACTGTGGTCCCGGCGATGTGGATAGGGGCGTGCTCCCTCTGCTGTTTCCTGAAGCCCACGATCAGCTCCTTCATTTTGTTGACGTTGAGAGAGAGGTTATTTTCCTGGCCCCACTCTGCCAGGGCCCTCACCTCCTCCCTTTAGGCTGTCTCGTCATTGTTGGTAATCTGGCCTACTACTGTTGTGTCATCTGCAAACTTGATGATTGAGTTGGAGGCGTGCGTGGCCACGCAGTCATGGGTGAACAGGGAGTACAGGAGGGGGCTGAGCACGCACCCTTGTGGGTCCCCTGTGTTGAGGAGCAGCGAAGTGGAGGTGTTGTTTCCTACCTTTACCACTTGGTAGTGGCCCGTCAGGAAGTCCAGGACCCAGTTGCACAGGGCAGGGTTCAGACCTAGGGCCCCGAGCTTAATGATGAGCTTAGAGGGTACTCTGCCCCTGTCCCTTGTCAAAAACTTGGATTCAGTAGGCGGGATTATTAAGGGGATAGGGTGACATCACCCTAACTCTCTAATTTTAATACACCAATGGTAACATGATGTTCTCTTATCTAATTTAATTTACTGCCTTGTAACCAACATCAGAGAAGGCGTGTTTGCAGAGGGGCGTGGTTAATATAGCTAGATAGCTACTCTACTGGTGCCAATATTTTACTGTAGGGTGTCAGCAAATATAATTAAAAGTTTACACTATTCATCTATGGCAAAGATAATTTTTTGTTTCCACTTTCATCTGTGTCTGGTGTTAGCTAGTTACTGGCTAGCTAGGTCTTCAGCCAGCATGGAAGAAAAGGGGGGAAGGGTAATTCAAAATGCTATATCAAATCACATTTTATTGGTCGCATACACATATTTAGCCGATGTTATTGCAGGTGTGGCGAAATGCTTGTGTTCCTAGCTCCAACAGTTCAGTAAAATCTAACAATACACAACAACACACACAAATCTAAAAGTAAAATAATGGAATTGAGAAATATATACACTACCTTTCAAAAGTTTGGGGTCACTTAGAAATGTCCTTGTTTTCGAAAGAAAAGCAATTTTTTGGTCCATTAAAATAACATCAAATTGATTAGAAATACAGTGTAGACATTGTTAATGTTGTAAATGGCTATTGTAGCTGGAAACGGCTGATTTTTAATGGAATATCTACATAGGCGTATGGAGGCCAATTATCAGCAACCATCAGTCCTGTGTTCCAATGGCACGTTGTGTTTGCTAATCCAAGTATATCATTTTAAAAGGCTAATTGATCATTAGAAAACCCTTTTGCAATTATGTTAGCACGGCTGAAAACTGTTGTGCTGATTAAAGAAGCAATAAAACTGGCCTTCTTGAGACTAGTTGAGTATCTGGAGCATCAGCAATTGTGGGTTCGATTACAGGCTCAAAATGGCCAGAAACAAATAACTTTCTTCTGAAATACGTCAGTCTATTCTTGTTCTGAGAAATGAAGGCTGTGTCCTACTCCCTTCACAGAACAGCGCAAACTGGCCCTAACCAGAATAGAAAGAGGAGTGGGAGGCCCCGGTGCACAACTGAGCAAGAGGACAAATACATTAGAGTGTCTAGTTTGAGAAAGAGACACCTCACAGGTCCTCAACTGGCAGCTTCATTAAATAGTACTGTCAAAACACCAGTCTCAACGTCAACAGTGAAGAGGCGACTCCGGGATGCTGACCTTCTAGGCAGAGTTGCAAAGAAAAAGCCATATCTCAGACTGGCCAATAAAAAGAAAAGATTAAGATGGGCAAAAGAACACAGACACTGGACTTTTTATTTGCAACTCTGCCTAGAAGGTCAGCATCCCGGAGTCGCCTCTTCACTGTTGACGTTGAGACTGGTGTTTTGCGGGTACTACATAACTGATTGGCTCAAACGCATTAAGAAGGAAAGAAATTCCACAAATGAACTTTTAACAAGGCACACCTGTTAATTTAAATGCATTCTAGGTGACTACCTCATGAAGCTGGTTGAGAGAATGCCAAGAGTCTGCAAAGCTGTCATCAAGGCAAAGGGTGGCTATTTGAAGAATCTCAAATATAAAATATATTTTGATTTGTTTAACACTTTTTTTGTTTACTACATGATTCCATGTGTGTTATTTCATAGTTTTGATGTCTTCACTATTATTCTACAATGTAGAAAATAGTAAAAATAAAGAAAAACCCTTGAATGAGCAGGTGTTCTAAAACTTTTGACCGGTAGTGTACATAAACAAGGAATCACTGGCCACTTTAATAATGGAACACTTTTTCCTATTTTGTTGCATTACAACCTGTAATTTAAATAGATTTTTATTTGAATTTCATGTAATGGACATACACAAAATAGTCCAAATTGGTGAAGTGAAATGAAAAAAATAACCTGTTTCAAAAAATTCTAAAAAATCAATAAAGGAAAAGCGGTGCGTGCATATGTACTCACCCCCTTTGCTATGAAGCTCCTAAATAAGATCTGGTGCAACCAATTACCTTCAGAAGTCACATAATTAGTTAAATAAAGTCCACCTGTGTGCAATCTAAGTGTCACATGATCTCAGTATATATACACCTGTTCTGAAAGGCCCCAGAGTCTGCAACACCATTAAGCAACCGGCACCACCAAGCAAGCGGCACCATGAATACCAAGGAGCTCTTCAAACAGGTCAGGGACAAAGTTGTGGAGAAGTACAGATCAGGGTTCGGTTATAAAAAAATATCAGAAACTTTGAACATCCCACGGAGCACCATTAAATCCATTATTAAAAAATTGAAAGAATATGGCACCACAACAAACCTGCCAAGAGAGGGCCGCCCACCAGAACTCACGGGCCAGACAAGGAGGGCATTAATCAGAGAGCCAACAAAGAGACCAAAGATAACCCTGAAGGAGCTGCAAAGCTCCACAGCGGAGATTGGAGTGTCTGTCCATAGGACCACTTTAAGCCGTACACTCCACAGAGCAGGGCTTTACGGAAGAGTGGCCAGAAAAAAACCATTGCTTAAAGAAAAAAATAAGCAAACACTTTTGGTGTTCGCCAAAAGGCATGTGGGAGACTCCCCAAACATATGGAAGAAGGTACTCTGGTCAGATGAGACTAAAATTGAGCTTTTTGGCCATCAAGGAAAACGTTATGTCTGGCACAAATCCAACACCTCTCATCACCCCTAGAACACCACCTCCACATGAAGCATGGTGGTGGCAGCATCATGCTGTGGGAATGTTTTTCATCGGCAGGGACTGGGAAACTGGTCAGAATTGAAGGAGTGATGGATGGCGCTAAATACAGGGAAATTCTTGAGGGAAACCTCTTTCAGTCTTCCAGAGACTTGAGACTGGGATGGAGGTTCACCTTCCAGCAGGACAATTACCATAAGCATACTGCTAAAGCAACACTTGAGTGGTTTAAGGGGGAACATTTAAATGTCTTGGAATGGCCTAGTCAAAGCCCAGATCTCAATCCAATTCAGAATCTGTGGTATGACTTAAAGATTGCTGTACACCAGCGGAACGCATCCAACTTGAAGGAGCTGGAGCAGTTTTGCCTTGAAGAATGGGAAAAAAATCCCAGTGGCTAGATGTGCCAAGCTTATAGAGACATACCCCAAGAGACTTGCAGCTTTAATTGCTGCAAAAGGTGGCTCTACAAAGTATTATGAATAGTTATGCACGCTCAAGTTTTCTGTTTTTTTGTCTTATTTCTTGTTTGTTTCACAATAAAAAGTATTTTGCATCTTTAAAGTGGTAGGCATGTTGTGTAAATCAAATGATACAAACCTCCAAAAAAATCAATTTTAATTCCAGGTTGTAAGGCAACAAAATAGGAAAAATGCCAAGGAGGGTGAATACTTTCGCAAGCCACTGTATATACTGTATTCTATTCTACTGTATTTAGTCAATGCCACTCCGACATTGCTCGTCCTAATATTGATAAATATGGAAGGATATGTCGAAATATATAATCGTATGAATGTGATTAAATCTAGTAGCCAACCACTATGTAAAAAAATTACCTATTGAGTAAATAAATTAACTACTGGTATACAATCTGTGATTTAACAAGCTTCACTGATGTTGTTTATTAGTTGATAATAATCAACCAAAAACCACAAGTAGGCAAACATCATGATGTTTTGTCCTATTCTCAACTCTCTGTCAAACCATGGGTGGTATGTACACAGACTGGTCAAAGAAAGTGTTGCTGGAGGTTTCCCAGGTAGTGTATGTCTGAGTCATGAACACACAAACACCGAACACACAAACACAAACACACACACACACACACACACACACACACACACACACACATATTAGACAGGGGCAGGGGCGGTGTGTTCAATAGGGCGATATGGGCGACGCACTGCCAAACGGGAAAAGGAAGGGATTTTTTTTCTAATCAATTATATCACGGCAACAGTAGTTATCAGTGTTGTAATCTAGACGTCTGATCTGCCACAGTGCCACTAAATGTCCAATCAGGCTAAAGTCGTGCTTCAAATGCCCCCCTTTTGGGGCGATTTCAGTCAGGTTGAAAATCGCCCAGAAGTCTGTCATAGACTCCCATGTAAAATCTATTTTTTTCAAATATCAGAGCTTTCAATACAATCTCTATGGGTTTCTGAGGGCTTGCACTTACGCGCTTTCGTCATACGTAACATAACCATGAACGTAACTAAGAAAAGAGCGGGTAGCCTCATCAATCAATTCACGTACTACTATCAAGATGGCTATAGCGTTCAGTGCAACTCGATTGTCTCTTTGAAATAAGTTACTTTTTGTCGGCGAACAAATGAAGATAAATTGGCAACGAAACAATTAGGACCTCCCAGACCAAATTTTGTAACGATCCCGGCAGTCTGAGTCGGGTCCTGTCTGTGGACTAGTTTTTCTGCTCGTGATCTCCAGTTTCCCGAGGGTTCTGGAACGCTCCGGGGAGCTCTCTTGATTTCCGCACCTGCATCCCATCAGCAATCTGCACACCTGGTCCTGATCATCACCCTTCTTAGGCTCTGGCCTAACATCCATTCCCTGCCGGATCGTTAGCCATGAACAGTAGGTTTACCAGAGTATCAGTCTTAGAGCTTCTAGCGTTAGTTTTGTTGTTTTGCACCTTGTTGGTTTGTTGTTTACTTACCTCCGTTTTGTTCCATCTGCAGTCACTCGTCCGGAACCTTCATCCAACCTCTGCCTGGTGGTCGGCGGCTGCCGAGCCATGATTGGATCAACCACTGCACCCCCAACAACTAACCAACGCCGCCCGCTCTGTTCCCTGGATTATTCAGCATCACTCTTGAATTTGTAAATAAACACTCACCTTCGTTTCAACTTACCTTGTCCTGGTCTGCTTCTGGGTTCTGGCTTTGTAACTCGTGACAGAACGATCCGGCCAGTAATGAACCCAGCGGACCTGGACTCTGTTCGCCATGCCATTTCCCATCAGGAGAAGATGTTGGGACAACATAGCACGGCACTACAGGAGATAGCGTTGTCAGTTCGGAACCTTTCTACCGGTCTGACGGAGGTCCAGAACCAGCGCAAGTTTACGGTGGAGGATCCACTACCGGTTTCACCCATCTCGCCTGCCGCGTCTGGAGCTGTGTCCTTCCGTGAGCCCAAGGTTCCGACGCCGGATAAATATGAGGGGGAGCTGGGAAGATGCCGTTCTTTCCTTATGCAGTGTGGGTTAGTGTTCGATCTACAGCCCTACTCTTATGCCACAGACAAGGCTAGGATAGCCTTTGTGATTGAGTTGCTGCGTGGTCGAGCGCTGGAGTGGGCTTCAGCCGTTTGGGAACGACAAGACCCCTGCATGGCTTCATACCAGGGGTTCACGGCCGAGATGAGGAAGCTCTTCGACCATTCCGTCCGAGGGAGGGACGCAGCTAGGCGCCTGTTTTCGCTTCACCAAGGAACTCGCAGCGTGGCCGACTTCGTGATCGAGTTCAAGACGTTGGCTGTGGAGAGTGGGTGGAATGAGGAGTCTCTGCAAGCGGCCTTTTACCAGGGTCTGTCGGAGCAGCTCAAGGATGAGTTGATCTCCTATCCGGAGCCTAGTGACCTGGACAGCTTGGTAGCCTTGTCTATTCGGGTGGATAATCGAGTCAGAGAGCGAAGGAGGGAGAAGCAATGGGGTCCGTCCAATCGATCAGCTTCTCAGTTCCCAGTCGGGTCGGGTGGTGGACCAGAACACGCGATCATTCTCCACCACAAAGGATTAGTGGAGAGGTCCTCTCTCCCGATTCTGAACCCATGCAAGTGGGGCGGCACGGGTTAACCAAGGAGGAGCGTCAACATAGACGTAAGACCAACTGCTGCCTCTACTGTGGTAGCTCGGGACATTACATCTCCACTTGTTCCCGGCGGTCGTCAAACTGCCCGGCTCGCTAAAGTTGGGAGGACTTTCAGCGAGCCAGTTTCAACCTCTCAGTACCTCTGTCAGACCCCGTTTCCCGGCTACCCTTGTGAACAGGAATCAGAGCTTAGCGATTAACGCTTTTATCGATTCAGGTGCCGATGGAAGCTTTCTTGATGCCGAGTTGGTGGAACAGCTGGGGCTTTCCAAGGAGCAATTGCCGGAAGCCATTGAAGCGACCACTCTGAACGGCAGTAGTATGGCACGTATCACGATGAGGACTGAACCGGTTAAGATGCTGTTGTCGGGGAATCATTCGGAGATGATTTCATTCTTCATTCTGCCGTCTTCCCATGTTCCTCTGGTCCTTGGATACCCCTGGCTGAAGGAACACAATCCCACGTTCGATTGGGTGACGGGCAAGGTAACGAAGTTGGAGCCTTGATTGTCATGCTAACTGTCTCAAGACTGCCTGTCCCCATTCGGTTCCCAGTCAGGTGATTGAGGCTAAACCCCCAGATTTGTCCCTGGTTCCCGAGACATATCACGATTTGGGGGAAGTGTTCAGTAAGCAGAAGGCTCTGTCACTCCCTCCCCACCGACCATATGATTGTGCCATCAACCTGTTCCCTGGAGCTGTCTACCCCAAGGGAAGGTTATACAGTATCTCCCGCCCTGAACGTGAGGCTTTGGAGACCTACATCAAGGAGTCCCTAGCTGCTGGTCTCGTTTCGTCCCTCGTCATCACCCCTGGGGGCAGGATTCTTCTTTGTGGGTAAGAAGGATGGCTCTCTTCGACCGTGTATTGATTATCGGGGGTTGAATGACATCACGGTCAAGAACAAGTATCCCCTGCCCTTGATGAGTTCTGCCTTCGACTCCTTACAGGGTGCTACGGTGTTCACCAAGCTAGACCTACGCAATGCGTATCACATGGTCCGGATCAGAGAGGGAGACGAGTGGTTGACGGGGTTCAATACACCGATGGGTCACTTCGAGTATCAGGTGATGCCGTTTTGACTGACCAATGCTCCAGCGGTATTCCAGAGTATGGTGAACGACGTCCTGAGAGAAATGATCGGTCTCTTTGTGTTTGTTTACCTGGATGACATTCTGATCTTCTCGAAGGAACCTTCCGACCACGTCCAGCATGTCCGGCAGGTTCTGCAGCGATTGTTGGAGAATCGCCTGTTCGTGAAGGCCGAGAAGTGCGAGTTTCACGCCCACACGACATCCTTTCTCGGGTACATCATCTCCAGGGGAGAGATTAGGATGGACCAGGAGAAGGTTAGAGCGGTTCTGGAATGGGCCCAGCCCGGTACGAGATTGCAGCTCCAGAGATTTTTGGGGTTTGCGAATTTCTACCGCAGATTCATCCGGGATTACAGCCGTGTGGCCGCCTCCGTTAACGGCCTTGACTTCCAGTATCAGGAGCTTCAAGTGGAATCCGGAGGCGGATCGAGCGTTTCTGGATTTGAAGAGGCGATTCACCAACGCACCGATTCTCTCTCAACCGGACACGGCCCGTCAGTTCTGCCGTTGAAGTGGGACGCGTCTGATGTGGGAGTTGGCGCCATCCTGTCGCAGCGATGCTCCACGGACAGTAAACTCCATCCCTGCGCCTACTACTCGTCGCCTTTCGCCTGCGGAGAGGAATTACGATGTGGGTAACCGGGAGCTTCTCGCGGTGAAACTTGCCTTGGAGGAGTGGCGCCACTGGTTGGAGGGGCGGAGCAGCCGTTTATTGTCTGGACTGACCACAAGAATCTTGCTTACGTGCAATCGGGCTAGACGCCTCAACTCCCGTCAGGCCAGGTGGTCGTTGTTTTTCGGACGATTCAATTTTTCCCTGACGCTCCGACCTGGATCTAAGAACGGCAAGGCGGACGCCTTGTCTCGGATGTTCTCCAAGACGGAGGAGAGTGGGTCCAAGACCGAGACAATTCTCCCCCGGAACTGCGTCGTGGGAGCTGTTAGGTGGAAGATTGAGGAGGAGGTGATGGCGGCTCTTCGGACGCAGCCCGGTCCCGGTAACGGTCCACCCGGTCGGTTGTTTGTGCCTGAGTCGGTTCGTCCTGCGGTCCTCAAATGGTCCCACGCCAGCAAGATGGCTTGTCACCCTGGCGTGGCTCGGACGATGGCGTTTCTTCGCAGACGTTTTTGGTGGCCTGCCATGGCCGAGGATACTCAGGGTTATGTTGCTGCCTGTCCAGTGTGTGCGCAGAATAAGAGTACCAATCGGCCCAGCTCTGGACTACTTCACCCCCTTCCTATTCCCCGGCGACCATGGTCGCATCTGGCCCTGGACTTTGTCACTGGGTTGCCCGCTTCTGAGGGGAACACGGTCGTTCTGACTATCGTGGACAGATTCAGCAAGTTCGCCCACTTTGTGCCAATTGCCAAGCTTCCCTCTGCCTCGGAGACGTCCGAGATCCTGGTTAGGGAGGTTTTCAGGGTCCACGGGTTGCCCAGTGATATCGTTTCCGACCGTGGCCCTCAGTTTACCTCTGCTGTCTGGAAGTCCTTCTGTTTGGCCATTGGAGCTACAGTCAGTCTCACATCTGGTTTTCACCCCCAATCTAATGGTCAGGCGGAGAGAGCCAACCAGAAGATGGAATCCACGCTACGCTGCCTGGCCTCTTCCAACCCCACCTCCTGGGTCTCTCAGTTGCCTTGGGTTGAGTATGCCCACAATACTCTCCCTACATCTGCCACTGGGATGTCTCCCTTCCAGTGCCTGTATGGCTACCAACCTCCCTTGTTCCCTTCTCAGGAGAAGGAGCTCTCAGTGCCTTCTGTTCAGGCCCATATTCGTCGTTGCCACCGGACCTGGCATCGGGCCAGAAAGGCACTCCTTAGAGTTTCGGACCGGTATCAGCTCCAGGCGAATCGTCGCCGGATCCCCGCTCCCACCTACACCATCGGAGATAGGGTCTGGTTGGCCACACGGGATCTTCCTTTACGGACTGAGTCTAGGAAGTTGTTACCGAAGTTCATTGGTCCGTTTGTGGTGGAGAAGGTGATCAATCCGGTGGCAGTTCGACTCAAACTCCCGAGGACGCTCAGAGTCCATCCCACCTTTCATGTCTCCTGCCTCAAGCCTGTTTTCCTCAGTCCTCTGTTGCCTCCTCCGCCTCCTCCTCCTCCTCCTCGGATGATCGGAGGTGGTCCTGCCTACACGGTGCGACGCATCATGGATTCCAGACGGCGGGGCCGGGGTTTCCAGTATCTCGTGGACTGGGAGGGGTATGGTCCTGAAGAGAGGAGTTGGATTCCGCGGCGACAGATCCTAGATGCTGACCTCATCCGTGACTTCTACCGCCTCCATCCTGGCGCTCCGGGAGTCCGCCCGGTGGCGTTGTCGGAGGGGGGTACTGTAACGATCCCGGCAGTCTGAGTCGGGTCCTGTCTGTGGACTAGTTTTTCTGCTCGTGATCTCCAGTTTCCCGAGGGTTCTGGAACGCTCCGGGGAGCTCTCTTGATTTCCGCACCTGCATCCCATCAGCAATCTGCACACCTGGTCCTGATCATCACCCTTCTTAGGCTCTGGCCTAACATCCATTCCCTGCCGGATCGTTAGCCATGAACAGTAGGTTTACCAGAGTATCAGTCTTAGAGCTTCTAGCGTTAGTTTTGTTGTTTTGCACCTTGTTGGTTTGTTGTTTACTTACCTCCGTTTTGTTCCATCTGCAGTCACTCGTCCGGAACCTTCATCCAACCTCTGCCTGGTGGTCGGCGGCTGCCGAGCCATGATTGGATCAACCACTGCACCCCCAACAACTAACCAACGCCGCCCGCTCTGTTCCCTGGATTATTCAGCATCACTCTTGAATTTGTAAATAAACACTCACCTTCGTTTCAACTTACCTTGTCCTGGTCTGCTTCTGGGTTCTGGCTTTGTAACTCGTGACAAATTTAATAATTCAACAGGTTTCTACTAAAGGGGGGAAGTCCTACACCCGAGGATTTTCCAAAAATTGGTACGAACGAAAAACCTGGCTAGCAGGCTGCGATGTAGCTAATGCAGTCTTCTGCTACCCCCTGCTTACTCTTTCACCCTGAAGGCGGCACGGCAGACAGCACCGCTTGGACAGCGACTGGTGTGTAACGGACATGCACCATCTTTCAGGAAAGATTAAGAAACATGAGCTGTCAAAGACCCACATGGATAGCTGTTTGAGATTGTCTGCTTTGGGGAGAGTGAACATTCCCACTCAACTGGATGAGGGATACAGGCTAGCTGTCCGCCGCCACAACGATGAGGTTAGTGTTGATAATCACAAGTTTACTGGAGAACTGAAACTGACAAGGCTGACAAGATAGGACCCTTTTGTCCATTGTTATTGGATAGGAACAGAACTTATAACCAGCTCCTGACCTAAATAGATCTTAGCACAACATTTTACTCAACATATCATATTCCATATTCACTATAACAAATATATTTACTACGACATTAGCAAGAACCGCCACATCCTCAGCCGGCTAATCCAGTGTGTGAAGTTTTGCGGAGTGTTTGAGTTAGCTTTGCGAGGCAAAGATGAAACTGAGGGCTCCACCAACCCTGGTAAGCCAACACTTTTGAGATCAGTCAATAAATGCTTCTGGTATTGACTTATATGCTGCCCCTGTCTTCATGTTGTTGCTGGACATATCTTTTTTAAAATGTGTGTAGGTCACCTAAATCATCAGAAAAATTGCCCCCCCTGAGAATTTTTTCAGGAGCCGCCACTGGACAGGGGTATAATGCTGCTAATAGAGGAACTGTTTGTCAACCTCTGAGTGAGGGAGTGACAGGTAACCTTAATGAGCTAGTAGAGACAAGCCCTGAGGTAGACAGGTCTGGGAGAGAGGTAACCTTAATGAGCTAGTAGAGACAAGCCCTGAGGAAGACAGGTCTGGGAGAGAGGTAACCTTAATGAGCTAGTAGAGACATGCCGGTCCAGTTCTAAATTGGATTAGGACCTATTTAACCGGTCAAGTGATTTTTGTAACCCTTTGTTAACATAACTCAGAGAAAATACATGTGGCGTTCCACAAGGTTACATTTTGGGTCGGGTACTGTTCAGTTTATATATGTTACCCCTTTGCAGCATTATCAGAAAGCACAGCATTGATTTTCACTGCTACGCAGACTTTACATGCCACCAGAGGATTTAAGCTCTACAGATAAATTAGTGGACTGTATTAATGATTCCTCCAGCTAAATCAAGACAAGACCGAGGTACTTGTTGTTGGAGCCAAAGCACAGAGAGAGAATCTGGCCGCACATTTTAATTCATGGGCAATAAAGATAAAAAACCAGGTAAAAAACCTAGGTGTTATGTTAGATTCTGAACTATTTGTTGTTGTGATTGTGAATCACACATTAGGAATGTGACCCAAATAGCTTTTTACCACCTGAGGAACATTGCCAAGAAGTGTCTATTTCTCTCTCAGGCTGATACAGAGAGACTCATCCATGCTTTTATTACAAGCAGGCTTGACTACTGTAATGCTCTCCTGTCTGGTCTACCCAAGAAATCCATTGGTCAACTGCAAAACATACAGAATGTTGCAGCACGGGTACTGACCAAGACCAGACGGACAGCACACATTACACCGGTTTTAAGGTCTCTGCACTGGCTGCCTGTGAGTTTTATAATTCATTTTAAGATTCTTCTATTGATTTTTAAATCAATCCATGATTATGCACCCCAAGACATGTCAGACATGCTTTTAAGTTATGTACCCCTCAGGTCCTCTGGCACTGGCCTTTTAACTATCCCAAAGCCTAGGATCAAGAGGCATGGAGAGGCAGACTTTAGTCATTATGCCCCAGCCTCTGGAATAGCCTGCCAGAGAACCTGAGGGGGGTTGAAACTGCGGATATATTTAAAAGAGATCTTAAAACACATATTTTTAGCTTTGCTTTTCCTTAGTGGGCTTTTTAGTCATTCAGTTTCTGTCATTCTTTTGTTTTTTATCTTATGTTTGTTGTGTAGTAAATATTTCAGCTTTTATTTTCATTAGTTTTTATTAGTTTTTTCATGTAAAGTACATTGCATTGCATTCCACATCTGAAATGTGCTGTATAAATAAAGCTTGATTTGATTTGATTTGATGCCCTGAGGTAGACCGGTCAGAGAGAGAGAGAGAGAGAGAGAGAGAGAGAGAGAGAGAGAGAGAGAGAGAGAGAGAGAGAGAGAGAGAGAGAGAGAGAGAGAGAGAGAGAGAGAGAGAGAGAGAGAGAGAGAGAGAGAGAGAGAGAGAGAGAGAGAGAGAGAGGTAACATTAATGAGCTAGTAGAGACACACCCTGAGGTAGACAGGTCTGAGTAGAAGACATATACAGTGAGGGAAAAAAGTATTTGATCCCCTGCTGATTTTGTACATTTGCCCACTGACAAAGAAATGATAAGTCTATAATTTTAAAGGTAGGTTTATTTGAACAGTGAGAGACAGAATAACAACAACAAAATCCAGAAAAACGCATGTCAAAAATGTTATAAATTGATTTGCATTTTAATGAGGGAAATAAGTATTTGACCCCTCTGCAAAACATGACTTAGTACTTGGTGGCAAAACCCTTGTTGGCAATCACAGAGGTCAGACGTTTCTTGTAGTTGGCCACCAGGTTTGCACACATCTCAGGAGAGATTTTGTCCCACTCCTCTTTGCAGATCTTCTCCAAGTCATTAAGGTTTCGAGGATGACGTTTGGCAACTCGAACCTTCAGCTCCCTCCACAGATTTTCTATGGGATTAAGGTCTGGAGACTGGCTAGGCCACTCCAGGACTTTAATGTGCTTCTTCTTGAGCCACTCCTTTGTTGCCTTGGCCGTGTGTTTTGGGTCATTGTCATGCTGGAATACCCATCCACGACCCATTTTCAATGCCCTGGCTGAGGGAAGGAGGTTCTCACCCAAGATTTGACGGTACATGGCCCCGTCCATCGTCCCTTTGATGCGGTGAAGTTGTCCTGTCCCCTTAGCAGAAAAACACCCCCAAAGCATAATGTTTCCACCTCCATGTTTGACGGTGGGGATGGTGTTCTTGGGGTCATAGGCAGCATTCCTCCTCCTCCAAACACGGCAAGTTGAGTTGATGCCAAAGAGCTCGATTTTGGTCTCATCTGACCACAACACTTTCACCCAGTTCTCCTCTGAATCATTCAGATGTTCATTGGCAAACTTCAGACGGGCCTGTATATGTGCTTTCTTGAGCAGGGGGACCTTGCGGGCGCTGCAGGATTTCAGTCCTTCACGGCGTAGTGTGTTACCAATTGTTTTCTTGGTGACTATGGTCCCAGCTGCCTTGAGATCATTGACAAGATCCTCCCGTGTAGTTCTGGGCTGATTCCTCACCGTTCTCATAATCATTGCAACTCCACGAGGTGAGATCTTGCATGGAGCCCCAGGCCGAGGGAGATTGACAG
The DNA here is from genome assembly GCF_020615455.1 of Coregonus clupeaformis. Taxonomy (NCBI): domain Eukaryota; kingdom Metazoa; phylum Chordata; class Actinopteri; order Salmoniformes; family Salmonidae; genus Coregonus; species Coregonus clupeaformis. The sequence goes on from NC_059230.1 coordinate 294,234, forward strand.
TTATTTGTGTTTCTTCCATTTGCGAATAATCGCACCAACTGTTGTCACCTTCTCACCAAGCTGCTTGGCGATGGTGTTGTAACCCATTCCAGCCTTGTGTAGGTCTACAATCTTGTCCCTGACATCCTTGGAGAGCTCTTTGGTCTTGGCCATGGTGGAGAGTTTGGAATCTGATTGATTGATTGCTTCTGTGGACAGGTGTCTTTTATACAGGTAACAAACTGAGATTAGGAGCACTCCCTTTAAGATTGTGCTCCTAATCTCAGCTCGTTACCTGTATAAAAGACACCTGGGAGCCAGAAATCTTTCTGATTGAGAGGGGGTCAAATAATTATTTCCCTCATTAAAATGCAAATCAATTTATAACATTTTTGACATGCGTTTTTCTGGATTTTTTTGTTGTTATTCTGTCTCTCACTGTTCAAATAAACCTACCATTAACATTATAGACTGATCATTTCTTTGTCAGTGGGCAAACGTACAAAATCAGCAGGGGATGAAATACTTTTTGCCTCACTGTATATATCAACGAATTGGCGAGGGCACTAGAACAGTCTGCAGCACCCGGCCTCACCCTACTTGAATCTGAAGTCAAATGTCTACTGTTTGCTGATGATCTGGTGCTTCTGTCCCCATCCAAGGAGGGCCTACAGCAGCACCTAGATCTTCTGCACAGATTCTGTCAGACCTGGGCCCTGACAGTAAATCTCAGTAAGACAAAAATAATGGTGCTCCAAAAAACGTGCAGTTGCCAGGACCACAAATACAAATTCCATCTAGACACCGTTGCCCTAGAGCACACAAAAAACTATACATACCTCGGCCTAAACATCAGCGCAACAGGTAACTTCCACAAAGCTGTGAACGATCTGAGAGACAAGGCAAGAAGGGCCTTCTATGCCATCAAAAGGAACATCAAATTTGACATACCAATTAGGATCTGGCAAAAAAATACTTCAATGAGTTATAGAACCCATTGCCCTCTATAGTTGTGAGGTCTGGGGTCCACTCACCAACCAATAATTCACAAAATGGGACAAACACCAAATTGAGACTCTGCATGCAGAATACTATCCTCAGTGTACAACATAAAATACAAAATAATGCGAGAGGGGGCGGGAGAGTTCGACAGGTCTGAGAGAGGGGGGGCTGAGAATGGTTGGTGGGAGAAAAGTAATTTTTTGTTATAATGTATGCATATATGTTTTTGTTTGCGTGTGTGTTCGAACTGAAACAGCTGGTGCAAACATACATTTTTGTGATTATAGGATAAACGAGAGGAAAAGTTTGCTACACTTAATCTTAATCCTGTGACTAAACCATTGGGGAGATGAAAGGGCTTTACTCTTATCAGCTAGCTAAGGTATTCACCAAAACACCCCCGCTGAGGTGGGGCAATGGCGTGTTTCGCCAGGTTCTGCCAGAGATAGGGTCATCCACAGATGGCCAGATAAGGGGAGATGGGAAATGCAGGCCTAGCGATCAGCAGGTAGATAAAGATTGGCCGACACATTAGTGTGTGTATGAACCACAGACAAGTCTCAAGCACAGTGGAATGAGAGAGAGAGCGAGAGAGAGAGAGCAAGAGAGAGAGCAAGAGAGAAAGAAAGCAAGAGAGAGAGCGAGAGAGAAAGCGAGGGAGCAAGAGAGAGAAAGCGAGAGAGAAAGAGAGAGAGCGAGAGAGAAAGAGAGCGAGAGCGAGAGAGCAAGAGAGAGAAAGAGAGAAAAAGAGAGAGAAAGAGAGAGAGAGAAAGAGAGAGAGAGAGAGAGAGAGAGAGCTCATACTCAGACCTAAGAGAATATTTATTTCACAAAATTATCATTCAGTACAAAGAATTTGAAACTATAAGCCAAAATGTGCAGTTTTGGCAGCCAAATATGTGTCCTCCTGCCACAACCTGAGGGACAGCCAGTGAAAAGTGCTATGTAATGTCAATAATAAACTCAGTAAAAAAAGAAACGTCCCTATTTCAGGACCCTGTCTTTCAAAGATAATTCGTAAAAATCCAAATAACTTCACAGATCTTCATTGTAAAGGGTTTAAACACTGTTTCCCATGCTTGTTCAATAAACCATAAACAATTAATGAACATGCACCTGTGGAACGGTCGTTAAGACACTAACAGATTACAGACGGTAGGTATTTAAGATCACAGTTATGAAAACTTAGGTCACTAAAGAGGCCTTTCTACTGACTCTGAAAAACACCAAAAGAAAGATGCCCAAGGTCCCTGCTCATCTGCGTGAACGTGCCTTAGGCATGCTGCAAGGAGGCATGAGGACTGCAGATGTGGCCAGGGCAATACATTGCAATGTCCGTACTGTGAGATGCCTAAGACAGCACTACAGGGAGACAGGACGGACAGCTGATCGTCCTCGCAGTGGCAGACCACGTGTAACAACACCTGTACAGGATCGGTACATCTGAACATCACACCTGCGGGACAGGTACAGGATGACAACAACTGCCCGAGTTACACCAGGAACGCACAATTCCTCCATCAGTGCTCAGACTGTCTGCAATAGGCTGAGAGAGGCTGGACTGAGGGCTTGTAGGCCTGTTGTAAGGCAGGTCCTCACCAGACATCACCGGCAACAATGTCGCCTATGGGCACAAACCCACCGTCGCTGGACCAGACAGGACTGGCAAAAAGTGCTCTTCACTGACGAGTCACGGTTTTCTCTCACCAGTGGTGATGGTCGGATTCGCATTTATCGAGGCCTGTACTCTGGAGCGGGATCGATTTGGAGGTGGAGGGTCCGTCATGGTTATAGAACCCATTGCCCTTTATGGTTGTGAGGTCTGGGGTCCGCTCACCAACCAAGAATTCACAAAAAGAATTCACAAAATTCCATAACAAAGCCATCACCTACAGAGAGATGAACTTGGAGAAGAGTCCCCTAAGTAAGCTGGTCCTGGGGCTCTGTTCACAAACACAAACCGACCCCACAGAGCCCCAGGACAACAACAACAACATAATTAGACCCAACCAAATCATGAGAAAACAAAAAGAGAATTACTTGACACATTGGAAAGAACAAACAAAAAAAACAGAGCAAACTAGAATGCTATTTGGCCCTAAACAGAGAGTACACAGTGGCAGAATACCTGACCACTGTGACTGACCCAAACTTAAGGAAAGCTTTGACTATGTACAGACTCAGTGAGCATAGCCTTGCTATTGAGAAAGGCCGCCATAGGCAGACCTGGCTCTCAAGAGAAGACAGGCTATGTGCACACTGCCCACAAAATGAGGTGGAAACTGAGCTGCACTTCCTAACCTCCTGCCAAATGTATGACCATATTAGAGACACATATTTCCCTCAGATTACAGCGATCCACAAAGAATTCGAAAACAAACCCAATTTTGATAAACTCCCTTATCTACTGGGTGAAAAACCACAGTGTGCCATCACAGCTGCAAGATTTGTGACCTGTTGCCACAAGAAAAGGGCAACCAGTGAAGAACAAACACCATTGTAAATACAACCCATATTTATGTTTATTTATTTTCCCATTTGTACTTTAACTATTTGCACATTGTTACAACACTGTATATATACACATAATATGACATTTGAAATGTCTTTATTCTTTTGAAACTTCTGAGTGTAATGTTTACTGTTAATAGTTATTGTTTATTTCACTTTTGTTTACTATCTACTTCACTTGCTTTGGCAATGTTAACATACGTTTCCCATGCCAATAAAGCCCTTAAATTGAAATTGAAAGAGAGAGAGCGAGCAAGAGAGAGAGAAAGAGAGAGAGAGAGCGAGCAAGAGAGAGCATGTAAACATGTTTCCCATGCCAATAAAGCCCCTTGAATTGAATTGAGAGAGATTCAGTAATATGTAATCACAACTGTTGTGGTGTGGAGTAGCTTACTGTGGAAGTAGAGTGTATTTTACAGATAATCCTCCGCAACAACCCCTCTGTCAAGTTGAATTCACTGTTGGAAACCGCTGATCGCAAAAAGTGCGTTTTGGTTAGATTTTTAAGAAACCTCTGTTGTCCCAAATTTGTTCAGAATTGTGGGACTTTTTGGTTGCCGGGGTTGTTGATGATGTCAGTGTGATGGAGGACAGAGAGTCAGGGGGCTGTTGGAACCATACACAGACACAGGGGGGGTCTGTTGGAGGGTGGGTAATTTGCTGTCAGGGACTGGAAAAAAGAGAGGGAGGAAGAGAGAGAAGGGGGGAAGGGTCTATTCAATAGGGGCGGGGGGGGGATAAAGTTAAAAGAAGGCGATTGATGGACAGACTTAAAAATTCTATGGTAAAGAGGGCATGAGATAAAGAGGACGGATGACATCACAAGAGAAAGGGAGAAACGTGATAATAAAGAGTAAGAGAGTATAAACAGAGACAAATTAATCTATATAACATATTTATTACTCACTGATTAAAAGCTAAAAAGTTATGAAAGAGTCTAGGCAGCAACAGAGAACAAGATCTTCATGCCTCTACTTTGAGAGAACTAAGTGTATGTACAAAATAATGGGTGAAAGTTTGTCTCTGTCTAGTGGTGTGAAAGTGTACCACACACAAACCTTCTAGATATAAGACTGACAACGACAGGCACGCTGGAGCAGTCCCAACAAAAACAGAACATGTTTAATTATATTTTCGTATTTAAAAATCAACTCTCTTACCATCTTCAGAACTGTAGCTCTGGTATACAACCCCCAAGCAGCACCATAACATGATTCAGAAGTTCAATCTCAACAGCTAAACTAAAACTATACAGAGAAATTGGACTTCAACATTACACTTCAACGCTACCACATTTCTGCTCCCAGTTTTAATCTGGATCCAATTTGAATTATTTAACTACAGATCTTACTTACAAAGAAACAAACCGAAAAAACTGAAAAGGTGCAACTGCATTTTGGACTAATAACCGTTTGGTTCAGTACAGTTATTTTGATTGCTTGCTGACGTCCCCCCTAGGGAACTGGACTAAGATCAGCATCTAGGGGCAACTTCACCCTAGACCTCTTTGCTCGCACTCAGGCCACAAAGCTCCAACTACCTAACCTTCATAAAGAAAATCTAACATTTTTCTCAAACATAAGAACAGAATTTCACAGTATACTTCTCTATTGCTTGACCCATTGATTACAGCTATTAGCCAACTTCCTGGTTGTGTTCTAGAATGTTTTCTCATTCTAGAGTCTGTTCCGAGAACAACACATGTAATATTACTGGAACAATGGAATGCATTGTTGGGGAAGTATAAAGAAACAACAGACCACTTCCATCTAGTAGAATCAGTGTTTAGGATGGACTAACAAGAGGGTCAAGCCTTCCTTCCCTGAGCTAAAACACTGAGATTTCTCTGTGAGCTATTCTAACTGGGCGAAAGCTTGGTTTGGGTAGTGGGAATAGAAAGTGATTTGGTCCAGGGCTAGGCTGTAGTAGGGGACAGCAGAGTGTTTGTATTGGGCACATCTCAAATAACACCCCATATAGTGCACTAGTAGGGTTCTGGTCAAAAGTAGTGCACTATATAGGGAATAGGGTGTTACTTTTGACCAGAGCCAATAGTCCTGTCAAAAGTAGTGAACTACATAGGTATAGGGTGCCATTTTAGATCCATACACACTGTCTATATAATCTCTCTGTCACTATCAGCATCTTGAATGGCATCCTATTCTCTATATAGTACACTGCTTGAAAACGAGGTTCCCATTTCAGACTGTCTTCATGTCCACCAGTCTGTGTCTACTCCGTCTTCTTCTTCAGCGCCGGGCTGCTGTTCCAGTAGTACAGGAGCTGGGCAGCGATGAGGCCGTTACAGGAAGAGGATATGACATAGGTCAGGGCCATCAAGGAGTCACCTGTTTCCTGTTTACAGAGAGAAACCAGGAAGTAGAGTTTATGTTGGATTAGGACAGGATCACACACAGACTGTGTCCCAAATGGCACCCTTTTCCCTTTAGAGTGCACTCCTTTTGACCAGGGTCCATATACATATTTGGGACGCATATACACACTCTGACATACAGTGGACACATTTTAAAGAGGTTGGTTTACTTGGCCCCTCACCTTGATAGAACCCAGATTGGAAAGAACTTTGGTAATTTCACCACCAATGTAAAGCCTACGGCCAGAAACCTTGGTGTCTTCTTTGACCCTGACCTAAACCTTGAGCTGAGTGTAAAGAAGATTACTTTTCCCTTTAGACTACACTCCTTTTGACCAGGCACAATAGGGGCTGTGGTCAAATGTAGTGCACTATAGAGAATTGGGTTCCATTTGGGACACATATACACTCTCACATACAGTGGACACACTTTATACACAGTAGCACATTTCTCTCTCACACACACACACACAAACACTGTAAGCCGCTCTGGATAAGAGCATCTGCTAAATGGCTCAAATGTAAATGTAACGTAAAATGTACATTCACACATACCTGTATTGAGGTGAATATGCGAGCCAGGGAGCCTGCGAACAGCATCAACACAGTGATGGCAGACAGCTGACCTGTGTGTCCGTTCCCATAGTTAGTCACTACCTGTATCAGCTGTAGTGACAGGGAGAAACACACATTATCACATTGTGTTAAATGGTGATAATACCAGAGAAGCCGGTGTTGGGAGGATATATTGGCACGGGTGTTGTTAGGCCCGAGACAATGTCCAATACATCCTCCAAACACCGACTTCGAGGGCATTATCACTTTTATACAACGGGTTACCAACAGTTTTAACCAATCATCATTCAGGATTAGACCCACCCGCTGTATAAATGATGATAACTTATAATACATTTAGAACACAATATTCTTTTTTATTGATTTATTTTGGGGTAATTTTTACAGTTTAACAATTTAAAAGTGCAAAGAAACCCTAGTAGCCTGGGTACCAGTCTGTTTAGCTAATATTACACTCCTTGTACTCTGTGTCATGTGCCAGAGAGCAAACGACTGGCACCCAGGCTAGAGGAATGTTAGCTAAACAGACTAGTACCCAGGCTAGAGGGATGTTAGCTAAACAGACTAGTACCCAGGCTAGAGGGATGTTAGCTAAACAGACTGGTACCCAGGTTAGAGGAATGTTAGCTAAACAGACTGGTACCCAGGCTAGAGGACTGTTAGCTAAACAGACTAGTACCCAGGCTAGAGGGATGTTAGCTAAACAGACTGGTACCCAGGCTAGAGGAATGTTAGCTAAACAGACTGGTACCCAGGCTAGAGGACTGTTAGCTAAACAGACTGGTACCCAGGCTAGAGGAATGTTAGCTAAACAGACTGGTACCCAGGCTAGAGGACTGTTAGCTAAACAGACTGGTACCCAGGCTAGAGGGATGTTAGCTAAACAGACTGGTACCCAGGCTAGAGGACTGTTAGCTAAACAGACTGGTACCCAGGCTAGAGGGATGTTAGCTAAACAGACTGGTACCCAGGCTAGAGGAATGTTAGCTAAACAGACTGGTACCCAGGCTAGAGGACTGTTAGCTAAACAGACTGGTACCCAGGCTAGAGGAATGTTAGCTAAACAGACTGGTACCCAGGCTAGAGGAATGTTAGCTAAACAGACTGGTACCCAGGCTGGAATCCCAGAGGAGAACACATGAAAATGTTAAATACACGTATTATCCAATGTGGTCCTCGAACAGTGTTATAACAATGTTGTTATGTTATAACACGCCAATGATGTTAAATATTTAATAAAGCCTAATACACGACACCTCCTCAGGCCCTATTGGTTAGTGAACGCTCCACGTACCCTGCCGATGATGATAGCTGGCATGTTGGAGGCCTGCATGGCCATGACCACAGACATGGGGGTGACGGGGGAGAGCAGCAGAGCCACCAGGCCAAAATACACCCCCAGAAACAGGACACCTAGGGGGGAGGACAACAACAACCACTGATTATGATGGCAGCAAGTCTTATGCTAACGTCACATCCTACATTGTAAATCTCAAGAGGCAGTGTTACTAGTGAGCGTCAGTCCTCACGTCGGGTAGGTGTGTGTCTTACCTTTGACTGTGTTGCCGCCATAGTGCATGATGAGGAACCCGATGGCTACAGTCTGTAACATGAGGAACAGGGCCTCACCCCAGGCACTGAAGGAGAAAACACCAAATATGTTAACTGGTGTGTGTGTGTGTCTCTCTGCCTGTCCGTCTGTGCATGTGTCTGTCTGTCTGTCTGTCCATGTCCATGTCCATGTCTGTCTGTCTGTCTACACAACTCTACCACAGTACCTGAAGGGGAAGCTGTTAGCGATGCTATAGCTCATGGTTCCTGTGATAGCCAGCAGCTCCAGCAGGACAGAATTGAAGCTCAGACCCTCGGCACTCTTAGCCCCCATCAGCTTCAGGATCTGGGGCAGCTTCACTGTAGGAGGGGGGGAGAGAAGGAGAAAGAGAGAGAGAGAGAGAGAGAGAGAGAGAGAGAGAGAGAGAGAGAGAGAGAGAGAGAGAGAGAGAGAGAGAGAGAGAGAGAGAGAGGGGAGGGGGGAGGAGGGAGATATGGGTTACATTTATTATCTAAATTTGTCCTTAATGACTATTGTGAATATCTCTCCATCTGTATGAGAGAAAGGCAGAGGGTGTTATGCTTTGGACAGGCAAAGATAGGAAGAGAAAGAGAGAGACCGACAGACAAAGAGAGAACGAGAGGGAGTGAGAGAGAGAAAAGGACACAGAGAGAGATAATCTTAGTCTTACCCATCATAGACCCCAAGATGATTCCAATGCCCAGACCTTTGCTCAGCACAATCTTCAGACATGGTACTACAGACAGAAACAAACAATCATTAAACTGGTATTAACAGAGAGAACAGAGAGATATGACACTCTCCGATCTATCGTTATTGAGGAACTGAGATGGATTGGGACAGTGGCGCTAACCAATGAGGAACTTCATACAACCAATCATGTGATGCCCTGTGGATCGCCCCACCTCTGAACGCTGTCACAACAAAACTACCCTATAGTCCCTGTTCTGTATTTTTAACTCTTTTAGCGGGTTAGATAGCTCCCTACGTACATTCCGTCCAATATCTTTCTTTATATTCAGTACCTCTCATCGCAAAAGATAAGATACAAGTTACACATTGTGAAATATCGAGCAAAAACGAATGTCTTTGCAAGTTAGGCAGCTAGCATTAGCTCATCCATTGAACGTTGAAGACCTGGCTAGCTAAGTTAGCTCTTGAAATTAAACGTCAGCAAACTGCGCAAAAACTTTACTTACCATCCAGAAAGTTAAAATTGAGGAAAAACTCGTCGTAACATGATTCTGGCATGAAATAGGTCAGCAGGAGACCCTTCAGTGGGTCCAACACAGAGGTCTTGGGAAGTTCTTCCATCATAGGGGTAGCCATTATGGAAATATGACGTGCCATAGCAGTGTGCGCATAATAACTGTTCCCCCCACGCTAGACGGAAACATTAACAGAGACTACCTTCCGGATCTTGCTGTATCACAGTATTGGCTTGCTGCCGCTTATGTTTCAATAATTGACCCTTTATCATGATGGTATCGCAAATTAACAAATAAACAGTTTGTCATAGTTTTCTGTTTATTGTATTCAAATTGTAATATCATTAGAAAAGGTGCAGTGAAACAGGAAAAATGTTTGTTGTAATTCAAGAGAATCTCTCTCAAGAGACAAACAGTGATTTTCAATTTTTCTGACATATTCTGGCAGGTGATGTAAAATGAGTTACAAAAAACATTGCGTAACAAATCCATCTAGATCACATTGCAGCTTTATCTAACACCAGACACCGATGCAGATGGCATCTTCATCCGTGGCACAATCCTGATCTTCGTATCCCCATCCAGACAGCCGAACACAGGAACCACCCTCTCCTTAAACGTATCAGTGAACGTATAGATATGATACCTATTCTCTACATCATAGAAGGAAACCTGGCCCTCCTCGAAGTCCAGGTAGACCCCTACTAGGCGTGGCAGGGCTGAGACAGGTAGCCTGGTCGAGGAGTCATCACAACAGGCCCACAGGGTGTTCTGGGCGCTCCTCCACAGGGTCCAGTAGCCCTTCGCTGGGGTCATGGGGAACCGACCTTTCCGGGGTGCAGTTACAGATGTCACCCCCAGTCTCCAGCTGCCTGTGCTGGATACCTCTACTTCCCAGTAGTGCCTTCCTGTGTCGATGGCCTTGTAGTAGAGGAGAGTCATTCAACACAAGTTTTTCACAATCGATTAGTTGATGGTTGCTAGGGCCGATCAAATTATTTATCAACCCAAAAAATATTACGAATAAATCAGAGTTTTCTCTACAAAATAATGTATGATGTACGTGTGAATACTACACGAGAAAAACCACACATACACTACCGTTCGAAAGTTTGTGGTCACTTCTGTCACAATCCGGGTTAGAACTCCGGTCTCAGAAGTGTAGAGCTGGGGGTACTACCCCTTAGCCACAGAGGAGATGTTGTAGGACCCAAATAAAACACCCAAGGCAATACTCCAGGCAAGTAGATTTAATGTTCCAAAACAGGAGGCAAAACAAAACAACTCCACGAGGGGAGAAAAACAAACTAAAGATAACTTCAAAAACTTACTAGGACTGACACGGTGAGACAAAGCAGGAGACACACAGTCAGGACGCAATAACCAAGTGAGAAACAAGGGGAAAACACACAGCTAAAATACACAAGGGGAAACAAGGCACAGGTGACCTGGATAAGCTAATTAGGACACATGAGGAAGAACTAAGGCAAAAGGGGAACACAGCTGACCTCTAGAGGCCAGGAGACAAACAGGGGAAGCAGGAAGCTGACAGGACCCCCTCCTCTAGGAACGACTCCTGACGTTCCTTCCAGAACACCCTGGCCCCAGGGTGCGAAAATCTCGGATCAACCCTGGGTCCAGGATGTCCCTGGCTGGAACCCAGGAGCGCTCCTCTGGCCCGTAGCCCTCCCAGTCCACCAGATACTGCAGAGAGTTCTGGACCCTCCGGGAGTCCAGTATCCGGCGGACTGTGTAGGCTGGCTGGCCGTCTATGATCCTGGGAGGTGGCGGGGGTCTGTGGGGGGGGCAAAAGGAGAAGACAAGACAGGTTTAAGGAGTGAAACATGGAAAGTGGGGTTAACTCTAAGGGAGCGAGGCAGAACTAAACGATACGAAACAGGGTTAACCTTTCTAGCAATGCGGAAAGGGCCGATGTATCTCTGGGAAAGCTTCTTGGATTCGACCCGGAGGGGCAAGTTCTTAGTGGCCAACCAAACTCTCTGTCCAGCTCGGAAACTAGGGGCCGTCCGGCGGTGGCGATTAGCCTGACTTTGGTATCTCTGGGAGGTCCGAAGGAGGGTACACCTGGCCTTCTTCCAGGTCCGCCTACAGCGTTGGACAAAGCGCTGGGCCGAGGGAACACCAACTTGCGCCTCTTCCTCTGGAAATAATGGAGGGTTGTAACCGAACTGGCATTCGAAGGGGGACAATCCGGTGGCTGAGGACTGGAGGGTGTTGTGGGCATATTCAGCCCAAATGATATAGGTGGCCCAAGACGTGGGATTACTGGCCGCCATACACCGCAGGGTGGTCTCCAGATCCTGATTAATCCGTTCCGTTTGGCCATTAGACTCTGGATGGAATCCTGACGATAGGCTGGCTGTGGCCCCAATAAGCCTGCAGAAGGCCCCCAAAACCGGGACGAGAATTGGGGACCTCGGTCAGAGACCACGTCCAGGGGAATGCCAAATATCCGGAAGACATGGTTCATGAGGAGCTCAGCAGTCTCCTTAGCCGAGGGCAGCTTGGGCAGGGGAATAAACCGGGCAGCCTTAGAGAAACGGTCTACCACCACAAGGATGACGGTGTTGCCCTGGGATAGAGGAAGTCCCGTAACAAAGTCCAGAGAAAGGTGTGACCATGGCCTTCGAGGAACAGGTAAGGGATGGAGCAGTCCCTGGGGTCGCTGGCGTGTCGACTTTCCCTGGTTGCACACAGGGCAGGCCTCAACATAGACCTGCACGTCCTTCTTGATGGACGGCCACCAAAACCGCCGTCGGAGGAACTCCAGTGTGCGAGCACTGCCAGGATGGCATGTCAAGGGCGACTCATGACCCCACTGCAAGACGCGGCCCGAACCGAGAGAGGAACGTACAGGCGACCGGCAGGACCACCGCCTGGATCGGGCTCATGGGCAAGAGCTTCTCGTACCCCTCTTTCTAGTTCCCACTGAAGAGGTGCGACGATCCTAGACCTCGGAATAATCGATGCCAAGGGCTTCTCTTGTACCTCGGGAGAATAGACTCGAGACAGAGCATCCGGCTTGACGTTCTTGGTGCCAGGTCGGTAAGTCAGGAGGAACTGGAATCGATTAAAGAAAAGGGACCATCGTGCTTGCCGAGGGTTCATCCGCTTAGCCTGTTGGAGATATTCCAGGTTCTTGTGGTCTGTGAGAACCTGGAAAGGGTGCTGAGCCCCCTCAAGCCAATGGCGCCACTCTTCCAAGGCCAGTTTTACCGCAAGCAACTCTAGATCCCCCACGTAATAGTTGCGCTCGGCCTCAGACAGGCGGCGAGACATGAAGGCACAAGGGTGTAATCTCCCATCCGCACCCCTCTGTGACAGGACGGCTCCCACCCCCACCTCTGAGGCGTCCACCTCCACCACGAAAGGTCTCTCTGGGTCAGGGGTCACCAGAATCGGAGCAGAAGTGAAGCGGCGCTTGAGATCCTCGAAGGCCCCTGCTGCTTCCGGACCCCAGTGAATCTTGGTCCCTCCTCCCTTGGTAAGCGTCGTCAAGGAGGCTACCACCGAGCTGAAATTCTTGATGAACTTCCGATAGAAGTTAGAAAAGCCAATGAACCGTTGAACCTCCTTGACCGTGGCAGGTGTGGGCCAATCGTGGACCGCCTTGACCTTCTTGGGATCCATCTCTAGGTGCCCGGGAGTGACAATAAACCCGAGAAACTGAGTCTGAGAAACATGAAATTCACACTTCTCAGGCTTAACGTAGAGGTGATTGTCAAGGAGCCTCTGGAGAACCCGGCTAACATGCCCCTCATGTTCCTTCAGTGACCTCGAGAAGATGAGGATATCGTCCAGGTACACGAAGACGAACAGATTAAGCATATCCCGGAGAACATCATTAATCAGGGCTTGGAATACTGCGGGGGCATTGGTGAGCCCGAACGGCATCACCCGATATTCATAGTGTCCCGTGGGCGTGTTGAACGCCGTCTTCCATTCGTCTCCTGGCCGGATCCGCACGAGATGGTAAGCATTGCGGAGATCCAGCTTAGTAAAAATGGAAGCCCCTTGAAGCAGCTCAAAAGCAGTGGCCATGAGAGGAAGAGGGTATCGATTCCGAACCGTGATCTTGTTGAGTCCCCGGTAATCAATACAAGGCCTCAGACCCCGTCTTTCTTTTCAACAAAAAAAAGCCCGCCCCAGCCGGGGAAGTAGAGGCATAGATGAGGCCGGCTGCCAAGGACTCCTTAATGTAGGTGTCCATAGCTGCGTGCTCGGGGAGGACAAGGAAAAGATCCGACCTCTAGGAGGGCAGCACCCAGGGAGTAGATCAATGGCACAGTCATAAGTGCGATGAGGCGGTAAGGCAGTAGCCCGGGCCTTGCTGAACACTGCCTTGAACCGATGGTAAACACTGGGGACTCGGGAGACGTCAACAGACTCTTGAAACTGGGTACTAGGGGCTGAGGAACTCTGAAGCATGCAGGTGAGTTGGCAAGTGGGACCCCAGCTAAGAATGGTGCCAGTAGGCCAGTCGATCTGGGGATTATGTCTGCATAGCCAAGGGTGACCCAGGATAATAGGATACTCGGGAGAGTCAATGAGATAGAAGGTCTCCTCCTGCTGGTGTTGAGAGATGGTAAGTCGCAGGGACTGAGTCGCCTCAGTAACTTTTCCTGGTTCCAGAGGTCTGCCATCTAAGGCTGTAACTGCCTGGGGTTGAGGAAGTAGTTGGGTAGGGATCTTAAGTTCCTTAGCCAAGGTTACATCCATAAAATCACCTGCGGCACCGGAATCGATCATAGCCTGGACCCGATGCTGGTGGCCCTCCCAGGACAGAGTGGCTGGAATAGCTAGGACCGCGTTAGTAGGAGGAGCTCTAATTTTCCCCATCACAACCCTCCTGTAGCTGGGCGGGGACAGGCGTTTCCGAAAGCTCGGGGCAAGTGGAGCGGAAGTGGCCGGCAACCCCGCAGTAGAGGCACCGACGCTCCCTCATGCGACGTTCCCTTTCGTTGGAAGAAAGCCTGGAACGGCCTAACTGCATGCTCTCCGGGGAATCCTGGGGCAGTTCAGGAGCCGGGGCAGCTCTGAATGACGGAGTCCAAACAGGAGAAACAGAGCTGCTCAGAGGAACTTGGGACTGAGACACCTGACGGCGAGCCGTTCTCCGCTCTCTTAGACGATTGTCCAGGCGGATGGCCAAGGCTATGAGGGACTCGAGATCTTCAGCTGGTTCACGGGTGGCTAACTCATCTTGAAGGGGCTCAGATAACCCTCCCTGAAAGCAGACCCTCAGCGCTTCATCATTCCATCCGCTCCTTGCTGCTATGGTTCGGAACTCAATGGCAAAATCTGCCGTGCTACGGAGGCCCTGACGGAGAGACAGTAGGCGCTTGGAAGCCTCCCGCCCACTGACAGGATGATCGAACACCCGCTTGAACTCTTCTACAAATGCAGCGTGGGAGTCACAACAGGCTTCCTGGGACTGCCACACCGCAGAGGCCCAGGCGAGCGCCTTGTCTGAAAGAAGGGTAATGAGGTAGGCAATCTTGGAACGGTCTGTGGGAAAACTTGAGGGTTGGAGCTCGAAGGTGAGGGAGCATTGGGTGAGGAAACCCTGGCAAGAGCTTGGATCCCCAGAAAAGGGCTTGGGAGGTGGTAGTCGGGGCTCCGCCAACCGAGAAGGCCTGTCGTCACTGGGAGGTGACCGGGGGAAGGGGGAGGACCAAGGAGGCGTTCAAAGAGCTGGTGAAGGGAACTCATCATTTCGGCCAGGAGTTGAGAATGTCTAGCCATCAGCTCCTCTTGTCGGCTGAGAACGGCTTCATGGCGCTGGAAAGAAGCCTCATGTCGAATGATCACCGCCAACAGGTCCTGGGAACTGAGTGTTTCTGGGTCCATGATTGACTTGGTTATTCTGTCACAATCCGGGTTAGAACTCCGGTCTCAGAAGTGTAGAGCTGGGGGTACTACCCCTTAGCCACAGAGGAGATGTTGTAGGACCCAAATAAAACACCCAAGGCAATACTCCAGGCAAGTAGATTTAATGTTCCAAAACAGGAGGCAAAACAAAACAACTCCACGAGGGGAGAAAAACAAACTAAAGATAACTTCAAAAACTTACTAGGACTGACACGGTGAGACAAAGCAGGAGACACACAGTCAGGACGCAATAACCAAGTGAGAAACAAGGGGAAAACACACAGCTAAAATACACAAGGGGAAACAAGGCACAGGTGACCTGGATAAGCTAATTAGGACACATGAGGAAGAACTAAGGCAAAGGGGAACACAGCTGACCTCTAGAGGCCAGGAGACAAACAGGGGAAGCAGGAAGCTGACAACTTCGAAATGTCCTTGTTTTACATGAAAACATACGTGAAATGAGTTTGAATAGGAAATATAGCAAAATGCATAGGAAATGTAGTTATTGACATGGTTAGAAATAATGATTTTTAATATAAATAATAATTGTGTCCTTCAAACTTTACTTTCGTCAAAGAATCCTCAATTTGCAGCAATTACAGCCTTGCAGACCTTTGGCATTCTAGTTGTCAATTTGTTGAGGTAATCTGAAGAGATTTCACCCCATGCTTCCTTAAGCACCTCCCACAAGTTGGATTGGCTTGATGGGAACTTCTTACGTAGCATACGGTCAAGCTGCTCCCACAACAGCTCAATAGGGTTGAGATCCGGTGAGTTAATGAAGCTGCCAGTTGAGGACCTGTGAGGTGTCTGTTTCTCAAACTAGACACTCTAATGTATTTGTCCTCTTGCTCAGTTGTGCACCTCCCACTCCTCTTTCTATTCTGGTTAGAGCCAGTTTGCGCTGTTCTGTGAAGGGAGTAGTACACAGCGTTGTACGAGATCTTCAGTTTCTTGGCAATTTCTCACATGGAATAGCCTTCATTTCTCAGAACAAGAATAGACTGGCGAGTTTCAGAAGAAAGATATTTGTTTCTGGCCATTTTGATTCTGTAATTGAACCCACAATTGCTGATGCTCCAGATACTCAACTAGTCTTTAAGAAGGCCAGTTTTATTGCTTCTTTAATCAGCACAACAGTTTTCAGCTGTGCTAACATAATTGCAAAAGGGTTTTCTAATGATCAATTAGCCTTTTAAAATGATAAACTTAGATTAGCAAACACAACGTGCCAGTGGAACACAGGATTGATGGTTGCTGATAATTGGCCTCCATACGCCTATGTAGATATTCCATAAAAAATCAGCCGTTTCCAGCTACAATAGCCATTTACAACATTAACAAATGTCTACACTGTATTTCTGATCAATTTGATGTTATTTTAATGTAGAAAAAAATTGCTTTTCTTTCGAAAACAATAACATTTCCAAGTGACCCCAAACTTTTGAACGGTAGTGTATATGCAATCAAAACAGAATCTTCTTTACTTAAACTCATATCTCTGTCCAGCGATGGAAAATATCACTTAACTTTGTTCTTTTCGATTTCTAATTCCCTAATTCAATTGATTAATCAAACTCATCCCACTACCTGGCATCCCAGAACGCAGGACCAGATGTCAAAGCGGAGGGGATAGTTTATGGTGTCGCCCCTCTGGGGGCCCTCCCACACCTCAAGGTTGTCATCTGAGAAGGCCAGCCAGGGGTGGCTGGTGAGGGGTTCCAGACGCACTTGGGCTGCGGAGGTGGAGGTAGAGGGAGAGAGAAGTGGAGGTGGTGGTGGAGAGAGATGGAGAGAGGTGGAGGGAGAGATGGAGAGAGGGATGGAGAGAGGTGGAGAGAGAGGTGAGAGGGATGAGAGAGGGATGAGAGAGGGATGGAGAGAGGTGGAGAGAGGGATGGAGAGAGGTGAGAAAGAGGTGGAGAGAGAGGTGGAGAGAGAGGTGGAGAGAGTGAGGCATGAGATGTTTTTTTCTTCTCAAAATCATTACTCAATGTTTAATTAATTAAGTGATTCTTGATTGAAAAATGAAAATCAACAGTAGCTGCACTTGCATGCACTATGTGTCAGCATGATTTCAATGTAATGTAATGTGTTATTGTGATAAATGTTCATTCTTCTTTCTTCCTACCTGAAGCGCTGTGAATCCATTGCCATACAGAATTAGGGATGTACTTTTGGCTTCCTATTTGCAATGAGAAGAACAGATTAGTGCAATAATAACTGGGTGAGGGAAAGAGAGAGAGAGCGAGAGAAAGAGAGGGTGGGTGAGAGAGAGAGAGAGAGAGAAGGGCCTACAGCAGCACATAGATCTTCTGCACAGATTCTGTCAGACCTGGACCCTGACAGTACATTTCAGTAAGACAAATATAATGGTTTTCCAAAAAAGGTCCAGTTGCCAGGACCACAAATAAAAATTCCATCTAGACACTGTTGCCCTAGAGCACACAAAAAAACGATACATACCTCGGCCTAAACATCAGCGCCACAGGTAACTTCCACAAAGCTGTGAACGATCTTAGAGACAAGAAGGGCCTTCTATGCCGTCAAAAGGAACATAACATTTGACATACCAATTAGGATCTGGCTAAACATACTTGAATCAGTTATAGAACACATTTCCCTTTATGGTTATGAGGTCTGGTGTCCGCTCACCAACCAAGAATTCACAAAATGGGACAAACACCAATATCCTCTGTGTACAACGTAAAACACCAAATAATGCATGCAGAGCTTAATTAGGCCAATACCTGCTAATTATCAAAATCCAGAAAAGAGCCATTAAATTCTACAACCACCTAAAAGGAAGTGATTCCCAAACCTTCCATAAGAAAGACATCACCTACAAAGAGATGAACTTGGAGAAGACTCTCCTAAGTAAGCTGGTCCTGGGGCTCTGTTCACAAACACAAACAGACCCCACAGAGCCCCAAGACAGCATCACAATTAGACCCAACCAAATCATAAGAAAACAAAAAGATAATTACTTGACGCATTGGAAAGAATTTACAAAAAAACAGAGCAAACTAGAATTCTATTTGGTCCTAAACAGAGAGTACACATTGGCAGAATACCTGACCACTGTGACTGACCCAAAATTAAGGAAAGCTTTGTCTATGTACAGACTCAGCGAGCATAGCCTTGCTATTGAGAAAGGTCGCCGTAGGCAGACCTGGCTCTCAAGAGAAGACAGGCTATGTGCACACTGCCCACAAAATGAGGTGGAAACTGAGCTGCACTTCCTAACCTCCTGCCAAATGTATGACCATATTAGAGACACATATTTCCCTCAGATAACACAGACCCACAAAGAATTCGAAAAACAAATCCATTTTTGATAAACTCCCATATCTATTGGGTGAAATACCACAGTGTGTAATCACAGCAGCACGATTTGTGACCTGTTGCCACAAGAAAAGGGCAACCAGTGAAAAACAAACACCATTGTAAATACAACCTATATTTATGTTTATTTATGTTCCCTTTTTTACTTAAACTATTTGCACATCGTTACAACGCTGTATATAGACATAATATAACATTAGTAATGTCTTTATTCTTTTGGAACTTGTGTGAGTGTAATATTTACTGTTCACTTTTTATTATTTATTTCACTTTTGTTTTATCCATTTCCCTTGCTTTGGTTATGTAAACATATGTTTCCCATGCCAATAAAGCACCTTGAATTGAATTGAGGGGGAGAGAGAGAGAGAGACAGACAGAGAGAGAGAGAGAGAACCTCTGTAGCTCAGCTGGTAGAGCATGGCGCTTGTAACGCCAAGGTAGTGGGTTCGATCCCCGGGACCACCCGTACACAAAAAAAATGTATGCACGCATGACTGTAAGTCGCTTTGGATAAAAGCGTCTGCTAATTGGCATATTATTATTATTGAGAAAGAGAGAGGGGAGAGAGAGAGAGAGAGAGAGAGAGAGAGAGAGAGAGAGAGAGAGAGAGAGAGAGAGAGAGAGAGAGAGAGAGAGAGAGAGAGAGAGAGAGACAGACAGAGAGAGAGAGAGAGAATACAGGATGGGGAATACAACATTGAGCTCTCACCAGTTCTCCATGCTCTCTGTTTGGTTGACAACCACAGCTTTGATAGGTCCTCCTGACATGAGAGACAGGGAGATTCATTGCCAGAGTGTTTATATTCATATGGCAGCATCGCTACAGCAGCCTAGAAAATCTACTAGGGTAGAATTAGTCAAAACATGTCTTTCACACAAACACACATACACACACACACACGTGCACACACTCACGGACACAATTCAATACATTTCTCTCACCTCAGTGTCATTTGACAGTAGAGACCATGCTACGAACTCCAGCAATGGCAGAATGCCAGCTAGCCTAGACTCCTTGACCCCACGCGGACACAACAGACGCTTCAGGTCCTCATCTGACAGCCCACACACCTGGGAACACATTTGGGACGCACTCTCACATACAGTGGACACACTTTATAAACAGTAGCACATTTCGCTCTCTCACACACACACACACACACACCTCTGAGACATTCTTCAGTTCTGTTGCCCATTCCAATATTCTCTGATTCTCTTTCTCCAAACTTCTGTCTTTCCACCCTCCGTCTTTCCCTCCGTCTTTCCCTCCTCCGCCTGGATCCCGCTTTCCTCTCGTCATCTGTACCTCTGTTGTTGGTGTGGATGTCTTCTGGAGCTGAGAGAACAAAGGAACAGTTGTATCACTTATATAAGAATGTGATTTTATAGTAAATGACCCTGAGAATGCAGCCAAAACTACTGATCATCTGTGAGGTCAGGAAATGTAATTTAAAGTAATGACAACCAAACAAACCAAATCTATCACAGAAATTGATCACAGAAAATAAATTCGGAAAGTATTCAGATCCCTTTACTTTTACAGCCTTATTCTAAAATTAACTACATTGTTTTTTTCCCCTCATCAATCTACACACAATACCCCATAATGACAAAGCAAAAACAGGTTTAGAGATTTTTGCAAATTACAATTGAAAAAAAATACAGAAATAGCATATTTATGGGGTATAGCGTCTAGATTGATGAGAAAAAATAAATGATTTAATAAATGTTACAATAAGGCTGTAACGTAAACAAAATGTGGAAAAAGGAAATAATACTTTAAAAAAAAAAGGCTGAATACTTTCCGAATGCACTGTATGTATATAAATTGTCACACCCTGATCTGTTTCACCTGTCTTGTGCTTGTCTCCACCCCCCCATTTATTCCCATTTGTTTCCATTATTCCCTGTGTATTTATACCAGTGTTTTCTGTTTTTTGCCAGTTCGTCTTGCTGCAGTATTCCCTAGTCTCTGTTTTCTAGCCGGTTCCGACCTTTTCTGCCTGCCCTGACACTGAGCCCGCCTGCCTGACCATTCAGCCTGCCCTGACCTCGAGCCTGCTTGCCGCCCTGTACCTTTCGGACTCTGACCTGGTTAATGAACTTCTGCCTGTCCTCGACCTGCCTCTTAGACACCTGTGTCTGCATCTGGGTCTCGCCCTGTGTCGTTATATAAATATTGTCCTGTGGAAGTGACTCCATTGTTTTAGGAGACAATAATACCATGACATCACTTAAACTTCTCCTTCTCTCTGTTTTCCTGTCTCTTTTTTTATATATCTCCCTTCTCTCTCACACTGTATGATACTGCTTCTATTGTGTTTTGTTAGCCTGTTCACCGTGTTACCTGCTCGAGCTCCTTGGCCCACAGTAGAATGAGACTCCGGCTGCTCTCCAGGCTAGGTGATGCTGTGGAACCTTCTCCTCCCGTCACCCCTCTTCTCCTGGCAAGCTGCAAGCAAGGAAGTGATGTCATATTCAAGGAAATGATGTCATATTCAAGGACGTGATGTCATATTCAAGGAAGTGATGCAGACGTGAGGTCACATATTGATCATTGCATTGACATTTTCGGTTTGACAAACTGTGTGAGTGAATGTGAACTTTTCCATAAAAATATGTGTTGATGTCAATTTGAGATTTATGTGAAAGTTTGAGTTACGTGTACAGATGTAAGATCTTAATTTGATCACCCTGTTACAGGAGAACTTTCCTGCAATGCAGGACATTTTAAACTGGTACTGTATTTGAGGTTTAAAAAGGCATCTGAAGTTTGTAATTTCCACTTTGAAATTTCAGACTTGATTTTCCCTTACGAAAAATGTATCAACCCCTATAAAAAATGTCCATTAATTATAATCTACATAATAATTCACATTTCCTGTTACTGCAGGATTATTATCCTGCTGTAGCAAACTGGCTCAAATTAAGATCCTACATCTGTACAGATCTGTCACGATCGTCAGGAACAGAGGACCAATGCGCAGCGTTATTTGCGAACATATTTATTCAATAAAGATCACACGAACAAAAACAACAAAACGATAACGTGACGTCCTTGGATCAAACACAACCTACACGGAACAAGATCCCACAAACACTGTGGGAAAACTGGCTGCTAAAGTATGGTTCTCAATCAGAGACAACAAGCAACAGCTGATACACGTTGCCTCTGATTGAGAACCACACTGGCCAACATAGAAATACAACTGACTAGAACAGAAACACATGCAAACTCACACCCTGGCTCAACATACTAGAGTCAGGAACGGGCCGGACCCGGCTGCGGGGAGCAGGAACGGGCCGGACCGGGCTGACGAAGCGCACCACTGACTTGGTGCGGGGAGCAGGAACGGGCCGGACCGGGCTGACGAAGCGCACCACTGACTTGGTGCGGGGAGCAGGAGCGGGCGGGCGGGCTGGCGACAGCGCACCATAGGCTTGGTGCGGGGAGCAGGAACAGGCCGGGCCGGGCTGGCGACGCGCACCATAGGCTCGGTGCGGGGAGCAGGAACAGGCCGGGCCGGGCTGACGACACGCACCACAGGCTCGCTGCGAGGAACAGGAACAGGCCGGACCGTACTGGGGACACACACCGCTGGCCCTACGCAGGGATCAGGAACGGGCCGGACCGGACTGGTAACACACCCCAGTACCTCTCGCCGTGCCTCTACACTTTCCCTCTCCTCTGTGACCAGTGGCCCCCTTAACCTGGCGGCCTCCTCTGCAAACCCGCTGGACCGCTCCATTGCGGGCTCCTGCTGCCCCGTCGTCCACGGCGTGAGCCCCCCCCTAAAAAATGTCTGGGTGTCTCTCCTCCCCGTGGACCAAGCCTCCCTATCTCTCGCCAGACTCTTCCTCCACTGCTCCAAAGTCCAACCACTCTGCTCTTCACCAAAACTGGACCAAGCAGCGTGTCCAGGAGCCATCGCCAGGGGAATCGCTAGCGGATCTCCGTGGCAACCTCGACTGGGTCAAGCCAAATGAAGAGCAGAGTGGTTGGACTTTGGAGCAGTGGAGGAAGAGTCTGGCGAGAGATAGGGAGGCTTGGTCCACGGGGAGGAGAGACACCCAGAATTTAGGGGGCTCACGCCGTGGACGACTGGGCAGCAGGAGGCCGCGATGGAGAGGTCCAGCGTTTGCAGAGGAGGCCGCCAGGTTAAGGGGGCCACTGGTCACAGAGGAGAGGGAAAGTGCAGAGGCACGGCGAGAGGTACTGGGGTGTGTTACCAGTCCGGTCCGGCCCGTTCCTGATCCCTGCGTGAGGGGCCAGTGGTGTGTGTCCCCAGCACGGTCCGGCCTGTTCCTGTTCTCGCATCGAGCCTGTGGTACGTGTCGTCAGCCCGGCCCGGCCTGTTCCTTGCTCCCCGCACCAGCCTATGGTGCGCGTCGCCAGCCCGGCCCGGCCTGTTCCTGCTCCCCGCACCAAGCCTATGGTGCGCGTCGCCAGCCGGCCCGGCCCGCTCCTGCTCCCCGCACCAATTCAGTGGTGCGCCCGTCAGCCCGGTCGGCCGTTCCTGCTCCCCGCACCAAGTCAGTGGTGCGCTTCGTCAGTCCGGTCCGGCCCGTTCCTGCTCCCCGCACCAAGCCTATGGTGCGCTTCGTCCGCCCGGTCCGGCCTGTTCCTGCTCCCCGCACCAAGCCTATGGTGCGCTTCGTCAGCCCGGTCCGGCCTGTTCCTGCTCCCCGCACCAAGCCTATGGTGCGCGTCGCCAACCCGGCCTGACCTGTTCCTGCTCCCCGCACCAAGCCAATGGTGCGCGTCGCCAGCCCGGCCCGGTCCATTCCTGCTCTCTGCACCAAGTCAGTGGTGCGCTTCGTCAGCCCGGTCCGGCCCGCTCCTGCTCCCCGCACCAAGCCTATGGTGCACGTCGCCAGCCCGGCTCGGCCTGTTCCTGCTCCCCACACCAAGCCAGTGGTGTGCGTCGTCAGTCCAGCACAGCCCGTGCCTGTTCCACCGGTGCCTGGTCCGGTACCGGTCAGCTGCTCCACGCCGGAGCTAGAGCAATCCGGCTCCACCAGTGTTCAGTCCAGCTCCGGCCAGCAGGGGCCAGACCAGACCAGGGGTACTTTGGGGGGTTAGAGAGGGAGTGGGGATCATGCCCGGAGCCGGATCCGCCGCCAAGGCGGAGTGCCCACCCGGTCCCTCCCCTGTGGTGTTTGGGTTGGCGCGGTCGGAGTTCGCGCCTTTGGGGGTACTGTCACGCCCTGGCTCTGGGGACTCTAGTATGTTGAGCCAGGGTGTGAGTTTCATGTGTTTTCCATTCTAGTTTAAGTATTTCTATGTTGGCCAGAGTGGTTCTCAATCAGAGGCAACGAGTGTCAGCTGTTGCTGGTTGTCTCTGATTGGGAACCACATTTAGACAGGCTGTTTTCCCACAGTGGTTGTGGGATCTTGTTCCAAGTAGGTTGTGTTTGATCTAAGGACGTCACGTTATCGTTTTGTTGTTTTTGTTAGTGTTATCTTTCAATAAATAAGTATGTTTGCATTCAACGCTGCGCTTTGGTCCTCTGTTCCCGACGATCGTGACAAGATCGAGATTGTCGTACAGTGCCTTGCAAAAGTATTCATCCCCCTTGGCGTTTTTCCTATTTTGTTGCATTACAGCCTGGCATTTAAATGGATTTTTATTTTTATTTCATGTAATGCACATACACATAATTGTCGAAATTGGTGAAGTGAAATGAAAAAAATTACTTGTTTCAAAAAATTCTAAAAAATAAATAACAGAAAGGTGGTGCGTGCATATGTATTCACACCCTTTGCTATAAAGCCCCTAAATAAGATCTGGTGCAACCAATTACCTTCAGAAGTCACATAATTAGTTAAATAAAGTCCAACTGTGTGCAATCTAAGTGTCACATGATCTGTCACATGATCTCAGCATATATACACCTGTTCTGAAAGGCCCCAGAGTCTGCAACACCACTAAGCAAGGGGCACCACCAAGCAAGCGGCACCATGAATACCAAGGAGCTCTCCAAACAGGTCAGGGACAAAGTTGTGGAGAAGTACAGATCAGGTTTGGGTTATAAAAAGATATTAGAAACTTTGAACATCCCACGGAGCACCATTAAAAACATTATAAAAAAATTGAAAGAATATGGCACCACAACAAACCTGCCAAGAGAGGGCCGCCCACCAAAACTCACGGACCAGGCAAGGAGGGCATTAATCAGAGAGCCAACAAAGAGACCAAAGATAACCCTGAAGGAGCTATAAAGCTCCGCAGCGGAGATTGGAGTATCTGTCCATAGGACCACTTTAAGCCGTACACTCCACAGAGCAGGGCTTTACGGAAGAGTGGCCATAAAAAAGCCATTGCTTAAAGACAAAAATAAGCAATCACGTTTGGTGTTCACCAAAAGGCATGTGGGAGGCTCCCCAAGCATATGGAAGAAGGTACTCTGGTCAGATGAGACAAATTTAGCTTTTTGGCCATCAAGGAAAACGCTATGTCTGGTGCAAACCCAACACCTCTCATCACCACGAGAACGCCATCCCCACAGTGAAGCATGGTGGTGGCAGCATCATGCTGTGGGGATGGTTTTCATCGGCAGGGACTGGGAAATTGGTCAGAATTGAAGGAATGATGGATGGCGTTAAATACAGGGAAATTCTTGAGGGAAACCTGTTTCAGTCTTCCAGAGATTTGAGACTGGGACGGAGGTTCACCGTCCAGCAGGACACTTGAGTGGTTGAAGGGGAAACAATTAAATGTCTTGGAATTGCCTAGTCAGAGCCCAGACCTCAATCCAATTGAGAATCTGTGGTATGACTTAAAGATTGCTGTACACCAGTGGAACCCATCCAACTTGAAGGAGCTGGAGCATTTTTACCTTGAAGAATGGGCAAAAATCCCAGTGGCTAGATGTGCCAAGCTTATAGAGACATACTCCAAGAGACTTGCAGCTGTAATTGCTGCAAAAGGTGGCTCCACAAAGTATTGACTTTGGGGGGTGAATAGTTATGGACGCTCAAGTTCTGTTTTTTTATATTATTTCTTGTTTAATTCACAATAAAAAATATTTTGCATCTTCAAAACCCCCCCAAAATCCATTTTAATTCCAGGTTGAAAGGCAACGAAATAGGAAAAATGCCAAGGAGGGTGAATACTTTCGCTTGCCGCTGTAGTGTATCATAATAGTGTATCAAGCCACTGTACTTTACTGATGTCCTTCACGTCCTCGGCTAGCTCTGTGATGAGCTGTAGACACTCCTGGAACGTGTGCATCTGTGCTAGGCCAGGCTGTGAACAAAACACACACAACCCAGGTAGGTTAATATAACACACACAACCCAGGTAGGTTAATATAACACACAACCCAGGTAGGTTGATATAACACACCACCCCAGGTAGGTTGATATAACACACACAACCCAGGTAGGTTAATATAACACACCACCCAGGTAGGTTAATATAACACACACAACCCAGGTAGGTTGATATAACACACCACCCCAGGTAGGTTAATATAACACACCACCCAGGTAGGTTAATATAATACACAACCCAGGTAGGTTAATATAACACACAACCCAGGCAGGTTAATATAACACACCACCCCAGGTAGGTTAATATAACACACCACCCCAGGTATAACACACCACCCAGGTAGGTTAATATAACACACACAACCCAGGTAGGTTAATATAACACACCACCCCAGGTAGGTAATATAACACACCACCCTAGGTAGGTTAATATAACACACCACCCAGGTAGGTTAATATAATACACCACCCGGGTAGGGTAATATAACACACAACCCCAGGAAGGTTAATATAACACACCACCCAGGTAAGTTAATATAACACACCAACCAGGTAGAGTAAAATAACACAAAACCCAGGTAGGTTAATATAACACACCACCCGGGTAGGGTAATATAACACACTACCCAAGGTAGGTTAATATAACACACCACCCCAGGCAGGTTAATATAACACACACAACCCAAGTAGGTTAATATAACACACAACCCAGGTAGGTTGATATAACACACCACCCCAGGTAGGTTAATATAACACACTACCCAGGCAGGTTAATATAACACACTACCCAGGCAGGTTAATATAACACACACAACCCAAGTAGGTTAATATAACACACAACCCAGGTAGGTTAATATAACACACACAACCCAGGTAGGTTAATTTAACACACAACCCAGGTAGGTTAATATAAAACACTCCACCCAGGTAGGTTAATATAACACACCACCCAGATAGGTTAATATAACACACAACCCAGGTAGGTTAATATAACACACACAACCCAAGTAGGTTAATATAACACACAACCCAGGTAGGTTGATATAACACACCACCCCAGGTAGGTTAATATAACACACTACCCAGGCAGGTTAATATAACACACTACCCAGGCAGGTTAATATAACACACACAACCCAAGTAGGTTAATATAACACACAACCCAGGTAGGTTAATATAACACACACAACCCAGGTAGGTTAATTTAACACACAACCCAGGTAGGTTAATATAAAACACTCCACCCAGGTAGGTTAATATAACACACCACCCAGATAGGTTAATATAACACACAACCCAGGTAGGTTGATATAACACACACAACCCAGGTAGGTTAATATAACACACCACCCAGGTAGGTTAATATAACACACACAACCCAGGTAGGTTGATATAACACACCACCCCAGGTAGGTTAATATAACATACACAACCCAAGTAGGTTAATATAACACACAACCCAGGTAGGTTAATATAACACACACAACCCAGGTAGGTTAATTTAACACACAACCCAGGTAGGTTAATATAAAACACTCCACCCAGGTAGGTTAATATAACACACAACCCAGGTAGGTTAATATAACACACCACCCAGGTAGGTAATATATCACACACAACCCAGGTAGGTTAATATAACACACAACCCAGGTAGGTTAATATAAAATACACCACCCAGGTAGGTTAATATAACACACCACCCAGGTAGGTTAATATAACACACAAAACCCAGGTAGGTTAATATAACACACCACCCAGGTAGGTTAATATAACACACAACCCAGGTAGGTTAATATAACACACCACCCAGGTAGGTTAATATAACACACCACCCCATGTAGGTTAATATAACACACACAACCCAGGTAGGTTGATATAACAAACACAACCCAGGTAGGTAATATAACACACCACCCCAGGTAGGTTAATATAACACACACAACCCAGGTAGGTTAATATAACACACCACCCCAGGTAGGTTAATATAACACACACAACCCAGGTAGGTTAATATAACACACAACCCAGGTAAGTTAATATAAAACACTCCACCCAGGTAGGTTAATATAACACACCACCCAGTTCGGTTAATATAACACACAACCCATGTAGGTTAATATAACACACCACCCAGGTAGGTAATATAACACACACAACCCATGTGGGTTAATTTAACACACCACCCCAGGTAGGTTAATATAACACACCACCCAGGTAGTTTAATATAACACACCACCCAGGTAGGGTAATATAACACACCACCCCAGGTAGGTTAATATAACACACCACCCAGGTAGATTAATATAACACACAACCCAGGTAGGTTAATATAATACACTACCCCAGGTAGGTTAATATAACACACTACCGCAGGTAGGTTAAAATAACACACACTACCCCAGGTAGGTTAATATAACACACACATCCCAGGTAGGTTAATATAACACACAACCCAGGTTGGTTAATATAAAACACACCACCCAGGTAGGTTAATATAACACACAACCCAGGTAGGTTAATATAACACACCACCCAGGTAGGTTAATATAACACACACAACCCAGGAAGGTTAACATAACACACAACCCAGGTAGGTTAATATAACACACCACCCAGGTAGGGTAATTTAACACACCACCCCAGGTAGGTTAATATAACACACCACCCAGGTAGTTTAATATAACACACCACCCAGGTAGGGTAATATAACACACCACCCAAGGTAGGTTAATATAACACACCACCCAGGTAGATTAATATAACACACAACCCAGGTAGGTTAATATAATACACTACCCCAGGTAGGTTAATATAACACACTACCGCAGGTAGGTTAAAATAACACACACTACCCCAGGTAGGTTAATATAACACACACATCCCAGGTAGGTTAATATAACACACAACCCAGGTTGGTTAATATAAAACACACCACCCAGGTAGGTTAATATAACACACAACCCAGGTAGGTTAATATAACACACCACCCAGGTAAGTTAATATAACACACACAACCCAGGAAGGTTAACATAACACACAACCCAGGTAGGTTAATATAATACACTACCCCAGGAAGGTTAATTTAACACACCACCCAGGTAGATAAATATAACACACAACCCAGGTAGGTTAATATAATACACTTCCCCAGGTAGGTTAATATAACACACTACCCCAGGTAG
The DNA here is from genome assembly GCF_020615455.1 of Coregonus clupeaformis. Lineage (NCBI taxonomy): Eukaryota > Metazoa > Chordata > Actinopteri > Salmoniformes > Salmonidae > Coregonus > Coregonus clupeaformis. Next base: position 323,155 of record NC_059230.1, read on the forward strand.
GTTAATATAACACACCATCCCAGGCAGGTTAATATAACACACACAACCCAAGTAGGTTAATATCACACACAACCCAGGTAGGTTAATATAACACACAACCCAGGTAGGTTAATATAAAATACACCACCCAGGTAGGTTAATATAACACACCACCCAGGTAGGTTAATATAACACACAACCCAGGTAGGTTAATATATAACACCACCCAGGTAGGTTAATATAACACACACAACCCAGGTAGGTTAATATAACACACAACCCAGGTAGGTTAATATAATACACCACCCAGATAGGTAATATATCACACACAACCCAGGTAGGTTAATATAAAATACACCACCCAGGTAGGTTAATATAACACACCACCCAGGTAGGTTAATATAACACACAACCCAGGTAGGTTAATATAACACACCACCCAGGTAGGTTAATATAACACACAACCCAGGTAGGTTAATATAATACACCACCCAGGTAGGTTAATAAAACACACATAACCCAGGTAGGTTAATATAACACACCACCCAGGTAGGTTAATATAACACACAACCCAGGTAGGTTAATATAACACACCACCCAGGTAGGTTAATACAGTGGGGAAAAAAAGTATTTAGTCAGCCACCAATTGTGCAAGTTCTCCCACTTAAAAAGATGAGAGAGGCCTGTAATTTTCATCATAGGTACACGTCAACTATGACAGACAAATTAAGAAAAAAAAATCCAGAAAATCACACTGTAGGATTTTTAATGAATTTATTTGCAAATGATGGTGGAAAATAAGTATTTGGTCACCTACAAACAAGCAAGATTTCTGGCTCTCACAGACCTGTAACTTCTTCTTTAAGAGGCTCCTCTGTCCTCCACTCGTTACCTGTATTAATAGCACCTGTTTGAACTTGTTATCAGTATAAAAGACACCTGTCCACAACCTCAAACAGTCACACTCTAAACTCCACTATGGCCAAGACCAAAGAGCTGTCAAAGGACACCAGAAACAAAATTGTAGACCTGCACCAGGCTGGGAAGACTGAATCTGCAATAGGTGAGCAGCTTGGTTTGAAGAAATCAACTGTGGGAGCAATTATTAGGAAATGGAAGACATACAAGACCACTGATAATCTCCCTCGATCTGGGGCTCCACGCAAGATCTCACCCCGTGGGGTCAAAATTATCACAAGAACGGTGAGCAAAAATCCCAGAACCACACAGGGGGACCTAGTGAATGACCTGCAGAGAGCTGGGACCAAAGTAACAAAGCCTACCATCAGTAACACACTACGCCGCCAGGGACTCAAATCCTGCAGTTCCAGACGTGTCCCCCTGCTTAAGCCAGTACATGTCCAGGCCCGTCTGAAGTTTGCTAGAGTGCATTTGGATGATCCAGAAGAGGATTGGGAGAATGTCATATGGTCAGATGAAACCAAAATAGAACTTTTTGGTAAAAACTCAACTCATCGTGTTTGGAGGACAAAGAATGCTGAGTTGCATCCAAAGAACACCATACCTACTGTGAAGCATGGGGGTGTAAACATCATGCTTTGGGGCTGTTTTTCTGCAAAGGGACCAGGACGACTGATCCGTGTAAAGGAAAGAATGAATGGGGCCATGTATCGTGAGATTTTGAGTGAAAACCTCCTTCCATCAGCAAGGGCATTGAAGATGAAACGTGGCTGGGTCTTTCAGCATGACAATGATCCCAAACACACTGCCCGGGCAACGAAGGAGTGGCTTCGTAAGAAGCATTTCAAGGTCCTGGAGTGGCCTAGCCAGTCTCCAGATCTCAACCCCATAGAAAATCTTTGAGGGAGTTGAAAGTCCGTATTGCCCAGCGACAGCCCCAAAACATCACTGCTCTAGAGGAGATCTGCATGGAGGAATGGGCCAAAATAGTGTGTGAAAACCTTGTGAAGACTTACAGAAAACGTTTGACCTGTGTCATTGCCAACAAAGGGTATATAACAAAGTATTGAGAAACTTTTGTTATTGACCAAATACTTATTTTCCACCATAATTTGCAAATAAATTCATTAAAAATCCTACAATGTGATTTTCTGGATTTTTCTTTCTTATTTTGTCTGTCATAGTTGACGTGTACCTATGATGAAAATTAAAGGCCTCTCTCATCTTTTTAAGTGGGAGAACTTGCACAATTGGTGGCTGACTAAATACTTTTTTTCCCCACTGTATAACACACCACCCCAGGTAGGTTAATATAACAAACACAACCCAGGTAGGTAATATAACACACACAACCCAGGTAGGTTAATATAACACACCACCCCAGGTAGGTTAATATAACACACACAACCCAGGTAGGTTAATATAACACACAACCCAGGTAAGTTAATATAAAACACTCCACCCAGGTAGGTTAATATAACACACCACCCAGTTCGGTTAATATAACACACAACCCATGTAGGTTAATATAACACACCACCCAGGTAGGTAATATAACACACACAACCCAGGTAGGTTAATTTAACACACCACCCCAGGTAGGTTAATATAACACACCACCCATGTAGTTTAATATAACACACCACCCAGGTAGGGTAATATAACACACCACCCCAGGTAGGTTAATATAACACACCACCCAGGTAGATTAATATAACACACAACCCAGGTAGGTTAATATAATACACAACCCCAGGTAGGTTAATATAACACACTACCCCAGGTAGGTTAAAATAACACACACTACCCCAGGTAGGTTAATATAACACACACATCCCAGGTAGGTTAATATAACATACAACCCAGGTAGGTTAATATAAATCACACCACCCAGGTAGGTTAATACAACACACAACCCAGGTAGGTTAATATAACACACCACCCAGGTAGGTTAATATAACACACACAACCCAGGTAGGTTAATATAACACACAACCCAGGTAAGTTAATTTAACACACAACCCAGGTAGGTTAATATAACACACACAACCCAGGTAGGTTAATATAACACACAACCCAGGTAAGTTAATATAAAACACTCCACCCAGGTAGGTTAATATAACACACCACCCAGTTCGGTTAATATAACACACAACCCATGTAGGTTAATATAACACACCACCCAGGTAGGTAATATAACACACACAACCCAGGTAGGTTAATTTAACACACCACCCCAGGTAGGTTAATATAACACACCACCCATGTAGGTTAATATAACACACCACCCAGGTAGGTTAATATAACACACCACCCCAGGTAGGTTAATATAACAAACACAACCCAGGTAGGTAATATAACACACACAACCCAGGTAGGTTAATATAACACACCACCCCAGGTAGGTTAATATAACACAACCCAGGTAGGTTAATATAACACACAACCCAGGTAAGTTAATATAAAACACTCCACCCAGGTAGGTTAATATAACACACCACCCAGTTCGGTTAATATAACACACAACCCATGTAGGTTAATATAACACACCACCCAGGTAGGTAATATAACACACACAACCCAGGTAGGTTAATTTAACACACCACCCCAGGTAGGTTAATATAACACACCACCCATGTAGTTTAATATAACACACCACCCAGGTAGGGTAATATAACACACCACCCCAGGTAGGTTAATATAACACACCACCCAGGTAGATTAATATAACACACAACCCAGGTAGGTTAATATAATACACAACCCCAGGTAGGTTAATATAACACACTACCCCAGGTAGGTTAAAATAACACACACTACCCCAGGTAGGTTAATATAACACACACATCCCAGGTAGGTTAATATAACATACAACCCAGGTAGGTTAATATAAATCACACCACCCAGGTAGGTTAATACAACACACAACCCAGGTAGGTTAATATAACACACCACCCAGGTAGGTTAATATAACACACACAACCCAGGTAGGTTAATATAACACACAACCCAGGTAAGTTAATTTAACACACAACCCAGGTAGGTTAATATAACACACATCCCAGGTAGGTTAATTTAACACACCACCCAGGTGAATTAATATAACACACAACCCAGGTAGAATAATATAATACACTACCCCAGGTAGGTTAATATAACACACCACCCCAGGCAGGTTAATATAACACACACAACCCAAGTAGGTTAATATAACACACAACCCAGGTAAGTTAATTTAACACACAACCCAGGTAGGTTAATATAACACACATCCCAGGTAGGTTAATTTAACACACCACCCAGGTAGATTAATATAACACACCAGCCAGTTAGGTTAATATAACACACAACCCAGGTAGGTTAATTTAACACACCACCCAGGTAGGTTAATATAACACACAACCCAGGTAGGTTAATATAACACACCACCCAGGTAGGTTAATATTTTACATTTTACATTTTAGTCATTTAGCAGACGCTCTTATCCAGAGCGACTTACAGGAGCAATTAGGGTTAAGTGCCTTGCTCAAGGTCACATCGACCGATTTTTCACCTAGTCGGCTCGGGGATTAGAACCAGCGACCTTTCGGTTACTGGCACAACGCTCTTAACCACTAAGCTACCTGCCACCAATATAACACACACAACCCAGGTAGGTTAATATAACACACCACCCAGGTAGATTAATATAACAAACACAACCCAGGTAGGTTAATTTAACACACCACCCCAGGTAGGTTAATATAACACACCACCCAGGTAGTGTAATATAACACACCACCCAGGTAGGGTAATATAAGACACCACCCCAGGTAGGTTAATATAACACACCGCCCAGGTAGGTTAATATAAAACACTACCCCAGGTAGGTTAAAATAACACACACTACCCCAGGTAGGTTAATATAACACACACATCCCAGGTAGGTTAATATAACACACCACCCCAGGTAGGTTAATATAACACACACAACCCAGGTAGGTTAATATAACACACCACCCAGGTAGGTTAATATAACACACTACCCCAGGTAGGTTAAAATAACACACACTACCCCAGGTAGGTTAATATAACACACACATCCCAGGTAGGTTAATATAACACACAACCCAGGTAGGTTAATATAACACACACAACCCAGGTAGGTTAATTTAACACACCACCCAGGTAGGTTAATATAACACACACAACCCAGGTAGGTTAATATAACACACCACCCAAGTAGGTTAATATAACACACACATCCCAGGTAGGTTAATATAACACACACATCCCAGGTAGGTTAATATAACACACACATCCCAGGTAGGTTAATATAACACACCACTCCAGGTAGGTTAATATAATACACCACCCAGGTAAGTTAATATAACACACAACCCAGGTAGTTTAATATAACACACAACCCAGGTAGGTTAATATAACACACAACCCAGGTAAGTTAATATTAAATACACCACCCAGGTAGGTTAATATAACACACAACCCAGGTAGGTTAATATATAACACACCACCCCAGGTAGGTTAACATAACACACACAACCCAGGTAGGTTAATATAACACACACATCCCAGGTAGGTTAATATAACACACACAACCCAGGTAGGTTAATATAACACACCACCCAGGCAGGTTAAAATAACACACCACCAAGGTAGGTTAATATAACACACCACCCAGGTAGGTTAATATAAGACACAACCCAGGTAGGTTAATATAACACACAACCCAGGTAGGTTAATATAACACACCACCCAGGTAGGTTAATATAACACACACAACCCAGGTAGGTTAATATAACACACACAACCCAGGTAGGTTAATATAACACACCACCCCAGGTAGGTTAATATAACACACTACCCAGGTAGGTTAATATAACACACACAACCCAGGTAGGTTGATATAACACACAACACACAATATAATCCTCTCACTGAAATATTTTTTCTCCATAGAACACACTTTGTTGTTGTTGAAATGAGGCCTGATCCCGGTTTCTGAATGGCTCGTATTCCATTTCTCAAAGTCCCTCCCCTGTAGAAGTGGTACATACAGGACACAAATTACAGATGGATCCAAAATAGTGGACTGTAGCAAAATTTACATTTATGGTGGTGCCCAGCCCAGTCATAATCTAATTAATATGATGTGCCCTGATTTGCTATAGGATTGCCCAGCATCCTAAATTCAAACCCTATACTGTATGTATATAATATAACATACACAACCCAGGAAGGTTAATATAATACATCACCCAGGTAGGTTAATATAACACACACATCCCAGGTAGGTTAATATAACACACACAACCCAGGTAGGTTAATATAACACACAACCCAGGTAGGTTAATATAACACACAACCCAGGTAGGTTAATATAACACACACAACCCAGGTAGGTTAATATAACACACATCACCCAGGTAGGTTAATATAACACACACATCCCAGGTAGGTTAATATAACACACCACCCCAGGTAGGTTAATATAACACACCACCCAGGTAGGTTAATATAACACACCACCCAGGTAGGTTAATATAACACACATTCCAGGTAGGTTAATTTAACACACAACCCAGGTAGGTTAATATAACACACAACCCAGGTAGGTTAATATAACACACACGACCCATGTAGGTTAATATAACACACAACCCAGGTGGGTTAATATAACACATAACCCAGGTAGGTTAATATAACACACATTCCAGGTAGGTTTATATAACACACACAACCCATGTAGGTTAATATAACACACACAACCCAGGTAGGTTAATATAATACATCACCCAGGTAGGTTAATATAAAACACACCACCCAGGTAGGTTAATATAACACACACCCCAGGTAGGTTAATATAACACACAACCCATGTAGGTTAATATAACACACAACCCAGGTAGGTTAATATAACACACACAACCCAGGTAGGTTAATATAACACACAACCCAGGTAGGTTAATATAACACACAACCCATGTAGGTTAATATAACACACAACCCAGGTAGGTTAATATAACACACACAACCCAGGTAGGTTAATATAACACACAACCCAGGTAGGTTAATATAACACACCACCTACAATATCATCCTCTCACTGAAATGTTTTTTCTCCATAGAACCCACTTTGCTGTTGTTGAAATGAGGCCTGATCCCGGTTTCTGAATGGCTCGTATTCCATTTCTCAAAGTCCATCCCCTGTAGAAGTGGTACAGGCAGGACACAAATTACAGATGGATCCAAAATAGTGGACTGTAGCAAAATTTACATTTATGGTGGTGCCCAGCCCAGTCATAATTTAATTAATATGATGTGCCCTGATTTGCTATAGGATTGCCCAGCATCCTAGATTCAAAACCTATACTGTATGTAGAAAGTTAAAAGGCAATTCAACAGTCTTGGGACAAAGTCCCTGGCCTAAAGATGGAGTGGCTAGTGGTTTAGTGGTTGGAACTGAACTCACCTTGCTGTTGCTGAGATGTGGTTTATTCCAGGGTTCTGAGTGGGTAGCCTCCACAGTCTCCAGTGGGAACAAAGACAGGGTTATAAAACACAGAATGCATCCACACACGAGTAGGCTTATTAAACTGTCAAATGCTAGTGTTCACTGCAAAGCGGGTCTTGTCACAATGTATCTCTGGTCACAAGTAGTGCACTAAATGGAAAAGGGTGGGATCTAGTCAAAAGTAGTGCACTATATAGGGAATAGGGTGTTGTGAGACAGCCGTAGACATATGGTGTCATTGTGTCATATAAGACAACCATAGATACTCACCTGCTTGTGACTGAGGTTGGGCTTGTTGCAGGGTTCTGAGCCTCTGTCCTCCAACCTCTGGTGAGGGTCCTTCTCCTTCACCTTAGGAGACCGGCTTTTGTCGTTAGGCTGCTGCATTATGGGCTATGAAGACGAGGTGGGGGGATAGGGAGAGAAACAGGGTAGTAATGGTGAGAGACATTGAGAAAAGACAAGGACAGAGAGAAAGAGAGAGAGAGAGCGAGAGAGAAAGAGAGAGAGAGGGGAGAGAGAGAGAGAGGGGAGGAGAGAGAGAGAGGGGGGAGAGAGAGAGAGAAAGAGAGGAGGGAGAGAAAGAGAGAGGGGGAGAGAGAGAGGGGGGAGAGAGAGAGCGAGAGAGGGGGAGAGAGAGAGAGAGAGAGAGGGGGAGAGAAAGAGCGAGAGGGGGGAGAGAGAGAGAGGGGGGAGAGAGGGTGGGAAAGAGAGAGAGGAAGGGGGAGAGAGAGAGAGGAGGAAGAGAGGGAGAGAGAGGGGGGAAAGAGAGGGAGAGAGAGGGGGAAGAGAGAGAGAGGGGGAAAGAGAGAGAGAGAGAGAGGGGGAGAGAAATAGAGAGAGGGGGGAGAGAAAGAGAGAGAGGGGGAGAGAGAGAGAGGGGGAAGAGCGAGAGAGAGGGGGAGAGAAAGAGAGAATGGGAGGAGAGAGAGAGAGAGAGAGGGGGAGAGAGAGAGAGGGGGGAGAGCGAGAGAGATGGGGAGAGAGAGAGAGAGAGGGGGGAGAGCAAGAGAGATGGGGAGAGAGCAAGAGAGAGGGGGAGAGAGAGAAAGAGATGGGGGAAAGAGAGAGAGAGAGGGGGGAGAGATAGAGGGGGTAGAGAGTGAGATGGCGGAGCGAGAGAGAGAGGGGGAGAGAGAGAGAAGGGGTGAGAGAGAGAGGGCGTAGAGAGAGAGAGAGGGGGAGTGAGAGAGAGAGGGGGAGAGAGAGAGAGAAGGAGTGAGAGAGAGAGAGGGGGAGAGAGAGAGGGGAGAGAGAGAAAGAAGGGGGGGAGAGAGAGAGGGGTAGAGAGAGAGAGGGGTAGAGAGATGGGGGAGAGAGAAAGAGAGAGGGGGAGAGCGATAGAGAGAGGGGGAGAGAGAAAGAGAGAGGGGGGAGAAAAGAGAGAGAAGGGGAGAAAGAGAGAGATAGAGGGGGATAGAGAGAGAGGGGGGAGAGAGAGAGGGAGAGAGAGGGGGAGAGAGAGAGGGGGGAGAAAGAGAGAGAGGGGAGAGAGAGAGGGGGAGAGAGAGACAGAGGGGGGAGGGAGAGAGCGAGAGAGAGGGGGGAGTGAGAGAGAGAGGGGGGAGAGGGAGAGAGAATGAGTGAGAGAGAGAGGGGGGAGAGAGAGAGGGGGGAGAGAGAGAAAGAAGGGGGGAGAGAGAGAGGGGTAGAGAGAGAGAGGGGGGAGAGAGATGGGGGAGAGAGAAAGAGAGAGGGGGAGAGCGATAGAGAGAGGGGGAGAGAGAAAGAGAGAGGGGGAGAAAGAGAGAGAGAGGGGGAGAAAGAGAGAGATAGAGGGGGAGAGAGAGAGAGGGGGGAGAGAGGGGAGAGAGAGAGAGAGGGGGAGAGAGAGAGAGAGAGGGGGAGAGAAAGAGAGAGAGGGGGAGAGAAAGAGAGAGAGGGGGAGAGAGAGGGGGGGAGAGAGAGACAGAGGGGGGAGGGAGAGAGCGAGAGAGAGGGGGGAGAGAGTGATAGGGAGGGGGGAGAGAAAGAGAGAGACAGGGGACAGAGAGAGAAAGAGAGTGAGGGGGAGAGAGAGGGGGGGTAGAAAGAGAGAGAGAGGGGGAGAGAGAGACAGGGGGGAGAGAGAGAGAGGGGGGAGAGAAAGAGAGAGGGGGAGAGAGAGAGAGGGGGGAGAGTGGAAGAGAGAGTGGGGAGAGAGAGAGAGAGGGGGAGGGAGAGAGAGAGGAGGGAGAGAGAGAGAGGGGGGAGAAAGAGAGAGGGGGGAGAGAGAAAGAGAGAGGGGAAAGAGAGAGAAAGAGAGAGGGGAGAGAGAGAGAAAGAGAGAGAGATGTATTTCACAAGAACAATAACAATCGAGCCAATAAGTCAAGATGTCTGCCAGTGTTTATAGGATCAAGGGTCAGTTCCAAAGACTTCCTTAGAGTGATTATACGTTACTGGAATTCTCCAATTGTTTCCTTGTAACTCAAAATAAATGTATTGAACCAACATCAACCTCATGCAATGTGATCAATCATTTCACAGAACTCTTTGATTCAAAACCTTTTCAGGTATAATACTGTAACTGTAGGTGCACTTGCTTTGTTTTGATTGAGGTGGGTTTTAATGTCATAGTTTTCAGTCATTTTGACTCAGTGTCTCAAATGTAAGAAATAGTCATTAAACAATGTATATTCTGTAAGTTTGTGACAGTTATTTATAAGACAATGAATTATTAACATTGAGTAGCTACAACTTTTGGTTTGAGGTTTGACCTTATTGTCTACAGTATATTAGTATCTCATAATATACAGCATCTATAACTATTAAATATCTGAAAATACCCAGAATTTACCTCCTAAACAGAAAAAAGTGACTTACCTGTGTAGCTCTCACCTGCTTCTGTTGTGTTCACGGTACTATTGTTGGTCATACACACAGTAGAAGCATGATACAGTCTTGAAAGTGGACTTTGACCGAAGAAATCATATCATTTTACTGGAAGACAGATATGTTTGCTACCCACCATTATTTAGGCAAGGCAGATACAGGTAGAGAGTGATTATGGTGCAAAGTTGCATCACCCCATCTGGCGTTATAACTTTAATAATGTTTACATACTGTTTTACCCACTTCATATACAGTACCAGTCAAAAGTTTGGACACACCTACTCATTCAAGGGTTTTTCTTTATTTTTACTATTTTCTACATTGTGGAATAATAGTGAAGACATCAAAACTATGAAATAACACACATAGTGGTTTCTTTGCGGCAATTCGACCATGAAGGCCTGATTCACGCAGCCTCCTCTGAACAGTTAATGTTGAGATGTGTCTGTTACTTGAACTCTGTGAAGCATTTATTTGGCCTGCAATTTCTGAGGCTAGTAACTCTAATGAACTTATCCTCTGCAGCAGAGGTAACTCTGGGTCTTCCTTTCCTGTGGCGGTCCTCATGAGAGCCAGTTTCATCATAGTGCTTGATGGTTTTCGCAACTGCACTTGAAGAAACTTTCAAAGTTCTTGACATTTTCCGTATTCACTGAATTCATGTAACAAAGTAATGATGGACTGTCGTTTCTCTTTGCTTATTTGAGCTGTTCTTGGTATTTTACCAAATAGGGCTATCTTCTGTATACCACCCCTCGTCACTACACAACTGATTAGCTCAAGGAAAGAAATTCCACAAATTAACTTTTAACAAGGCTCTCCTGTTAATTGAAATGCATTCCAGTTGACTACCTCATGAAGCTGGTTGAGAGAATGCCAAGAGTGTGCAAAGCTGTCATCAAGGCAAAAGGTGGCTATTTGAAGATTCTCAAATATAACATATATTTTGATTTGTTTAACACTTTTTTGGTTACTACATGATTCAATATGTGTTCTTCCATAGTTGTGATGTCTTCTCTATTATTCTACAATGTAGAAAATAGTAAAAATAAAGAAAAACCTTTCAATGAGTAGGTGTGTCCAAACTTTTGACTGGTACTGTATATACAGTGCGTTCGGAAAGTATTCAGACCCCTTGACTTTTTCCACATTTTGTTAGGTTACAGCCTTATTCTAAAATTAATTAAATTGTTTTTTTCCCTCATCAATCTACACACAAGACCCCATAATGACAAATCAAAAATTGGTTTTTGTATATTTTTGCTAATTTATCAAATAAAATAAAGGAAATATCACATTTACATAAGTAATCTTCAAATAGGCTTGTTAAAAGTTAATTTGTGGAATTTCTTTCCTTCTTAATGCGTTTGAGCCAATCAGTTGTGTGTGACAAGGTAGGGGGGGTATACAGAAGATAGCCCTATTTGGTAAAAGACTAAGTCCATATTATGGCAAGAACAGCTCAAATAAGCAAAGAGAAATGACAGTCCATCATTACTTTAAGACATGAAGTTCAGTCAATACGGAACATTTCAAGAACTTTGAACGTTTCCTCAAGTTCAGTTGCAAAAACCATCAAGCGCTATGATGAAACTGGCTCTCATGAGGACCACCACAGGAAAGGAAGACCCAGAGTTACCTCTGCTGCGACGATAAGTTCATTAGAGTTACCAGCCTCAGAAATTGCAGGCCAAATGCTTCACAAAGTTCAAGTAACAGACACATCTCAACATCAACTGTTCAGAGGAGACTGCGTGAATCAGGCCTTCATGGTCGAATTGCTGCAAAGAAAGACACTACTAAAGGACACCAATAATAAGAAGAGACTTGCTTGGGCCAAGAAACACAAGCAATGGACATTAGACCGGTGGAAATTTGTCCTTTGGTCTGGAGTCCAAATTTGATATTTTTGGTTCCAACCGCCATTTCTTTGTAAGACGTGGTGTGGGTGAACGGATGATCTCCGCATGTGTATTTCCCACCGTAAAGCATGGAGGAGGAGGTGTTATGGTGTGGGGGTGCTTTACTGGTGACACTGTCTGTGATTTATCTAGAATTCATTTAACCAGCATGTCTACCACAGCATTCTACAGCGATACGCCATCCCATCTGGTTTGGCTTAGTGGGACTATCATTTTTTTTTCAACAGGACAATGACCAAACACACCTCCAAGCTGTGTAAGGGCTATTTTACCAAGGAGGAGAGTGATGGAGTGCTGCATCAGATGACCTGGGCTCCACACTCCCCTGACCTCAACCCAATTGAGATGGTTTGGGATGAGTCGGATCGCAGAGCGAAGGAAAAGCAGCCAACAAGTGCTCAGCATTTGTGAGAATATCGTATCTGAAGATTATGTCTTTGTTAAATGTTTTTCATGAAGAAATGGAATGTTGGTTATGTTAGTATCAAAAGGGAATGTTTAGTGTAACGTCACATAGAACAGACAGGAAGTGTGTTGTAAACAGGGGAGACTGGTGATTGGCCAGAAGAGGGAGCATCATTGTTTATAAATAGGGGTTAAACGATGAGAAGGCAGAACGGTCATGGCAATCTGAGGAGCCGTTCTCCGGACACCGCGGGTCTGTACTTATGCTGTAACCTCGTGATTTTAATAAAAGCCTCTAACACGATGCAGCATAAACGGACTCTTTGTTGACAGCAATAATGGCCACCATTCACCCGATACGACATAATGGCGCCCAACGTGGGGCTGGGTTTGCGTCTCTTCGTTGTTTCAGTCAATCGCCAGGCTAACTCGCTTTGAAGCATGGCCAAAAAGGGTGAGTTTTTTCTTACCGCTTCGGAGTTTGTTAGATTGGATACGACTTGTGTACACTGGAGAGATGTACCATACGACCTTGCCTCGGGTGGCGTTGTTGCTGTTGACTAGAGTCTGCTAAAATAGATTCCATTGGTAACGGGTGGCAATGGGAAATTTAGAGCATTAAGATATATTCCATTGGTAACGGTTGGCAATGGGGAAATTTAGAGCATTAAAATAGATTCCATTGGTAACGGTTGGCAATGGGAAATTTGGAGCATTAAACGGTAGGATTTAAGTATTGAAGTGTACGATTAAGGCAGATATGCGCATTCTTTAGGGCACTGTACCGCTTTAAGACCTCTAGAGGGGGCCATTTTAGATGTTGGGCCGGCAAATCCGTTTACACGATAGAATGGGTGGACGGTGTTTTTTTTTTTTAAAGAGAGCTCGGATTAATGAGGTTTATCTGATTGTGATTATGATTTGACTTTCGTCCGACGGGATGTCTGATTGGGTTTGATTTCTCGGTGTAATGCTCATTAGTCCCGGTAGCAAAAACGGTAGGATAAATATGTTTAAAATTGATAGGGCAGTGCAGGTTACTTAGGGCTGGGTAGGCCGCAGTTAGCTAAAGGCTAAGGCTAATGTTAGTGCTAAATGGGAGTGTGTTTCATGCTACATGGTACATGGCGGCTAATGCTAAATGCTAATTGTGTTGTGTGCTACATGCTAATGTATCCTTAGAGACTCCATCGCGATGGACTAAGCCTCTTAAAATATGTATGTGTGTGTAGAATTTAAAGTTCTACGCAAATGTGAGCTCTGTTATGTGTAATTGTGTGAGTATAAGGTATAAAATAGTGAAGCTGTAGCGTAATGTTATCGTTCTATTGTCCGGGAATCGTATTATTGAATGTATGCGCATGCATTTAATTTTGCGACACTACACTACAGAAAGGGGGAGTTTATGGCACGAGATTAGGACACGTTTTGGTTTACGGCACTAAACTACAACACGAGGGTATTGTAAAACTACAAAACAAAATGGTGGGTTAAGGTCATAGGTCCCATTTGGCGTTACCCTGCAAGGGGGAAATGGACACAGACAAAGAGGAGAGATTTTAACACGAGTATTTTAGTTTCAACGGCGGCTGGTTAAAGATGAAACTTGTTTTGTGACCTATTGAATTTATACATTAAATATATGTTGGCGAAGTATAATGAATTGAATTAAATAATTAAAAGACGATTAAAATTAAATAAAAATGTTTTTGAGCGATCTATTTAGTTCTGATTTTAGTCTTAGAGTGAATAATGGGTGAACGAAGGAATATTGAATATGGTTGAAATAACTCAGGGATTGCATTAACTACTAAAATGTGATTCTGTGTCTCTGTTTTTCTGTCATATGAGAGGAGCAATACGATACGACAGGAGAGAGGAGGGGCTAACGTGTGACTGACGTGCGTCACGTGACAAGGTGTGACGTGGCAGAGGCAGATGATCGGATCAGATATCAGGCTAGTTTACCAAATATGTGATGGTATGACAATTTCACATAGGCTTGGCAAACTGATTCATTAAAAATTGCATTTTGGAGGCTCTGCATCACTGGGGTTTGATGGGAATTGTAGTATTGAAGGGTTAGAGGCTTTGTTTTTGGGGGATTGCTTTGAAGTTGACTAACTACATTTACTTGCATTTGATGGGTTGTGGTAAGATAGCCAACACTAATTGATAAATTGGTGACATAGGAATAAAAATTGGTTTTAATTATTCATAATTTTTAATTGGTTTTTTATTTTTAATTAAATGGTTTTTGAATAAAACATTTAATTGAATTTTTTAATATTCATATTTTGGGTGATTTATAAAAAATAAAAAATAAAAATTATTATTATTATTATTATTTTTTTTTGGAATTGTTAGGTTTATATTAATAATTAGAGGGGGGGAAGCCATAGGCTATACAGTCTAAAATAAAATAATTCATGATAAAGGAATATAAAAGAGTAGTTACAATGGGGAGAAAGGACAGCAAGGCTAGAGGAAGGTGATTACACCGATTGATATAGGGAAAAATAGTAATCCTTTAACTAAAGTAGTGTTAGAAAGTAGTGTTAGAAAAACTAATGGCAGAAGTTAGTACACCTTTCTCACATACGGATTCAGCAAAAAGTACAGCTTAGGGATGTTTATCCTCAGCTTTCAGTGATCATCTAGGAGGGTGATTGTTACATCAGAGATGAAGATGAACGAATAATAGATAGAGGACAAGCAGAAACGACGATGAAGATGGATCAAAACTCCAGAAGGAAGAAAATGTGATGTCTGGAAGAAAAGAGGGAGGTAAGGAGGATGGAACTTAAAGAAGATGAGGATGATGAAGATGAGAGTGATGATGAAGAGGTCATGGGTGGATATGACTCTGTGATCAGAAGAAAGTTGGCAAGAGAGGAAAGAAGAAGGATACATGAGATTTGATCTCTGATGGAAGTTGAAGATGAAGAAAGCGATGAAGATTTGGAGATTAAGGGTGCTTTATGTTCAAGAGGATTTTATCCTACAATGACTAGCAAAGAAGAAATGGAGATATATACCGATGCTTATCATGCCTGGATAAAGCAAATAGTTTAGAAGTAACACAGCTGAAGATACAGAAGAGGAGAAACTGCTGAGAGGATCCCAAGAATTGGAGAAGAAGAAGGAGAAGATAAGTTTTGGTTATGAAGAATCAGAGTGAACCGAATCAACAATCACTGTTACAGCTTCAACTGAACAATATCAAATGCAATTGTATCAGCCACCAAGGGCGGCACCAGTTGATTCATATCCAAAGCCAGTTTCTGGACAGACACAGAATTGAAGAGGACGAGAAGAAATAGGAGGAGGAAGATTTCAGCTACACTTCCAGCAACTTTCAGAAGACTGTTATAATTGTGGACAGATTGGGTACTTTACCTGTTAATGCAACAAGTCGGGAGAAAACAACAGAGGAAGATAAAGGAGCAAGTGAAGATCACCTGTTAGTGTCTAGAAGATCCGGAAGGGGGGTATCAGCTGAGAGCATCGATTAGAGAAGAAGAGAAAATAGCTAACAATTGAAGTAAAAACAACCGACCATTAGAAGTGATGGTGAATAGTGGAAAAACTTATCTGGGTTCAGCCTAAAGAGGTTAAACATCTCACTAATTGATAACTAATTAGGATAGGGATTTGAGGTAGTAAAACAGTTAATTACTCTTAAGGTACTAATATTAGAAGATACTGTTATTGCAGTGTTGGGAAGAGATGCATTGTTTAAATTGAATTGTACAATAAGATGTACACTAGACGACTGTCTATTAGACAATCTGTCTGAAAAGTTAAAAGGGGTGACTGTTTATTCTGGGTTACATTCTTACACTAAGAGATTTCAGGCTAGGCTAAAAGGTGTTTAGTCGTTTGCCAAGTCTGTGTGTAAAGAAGTCAAAGGCAGTTGGGAACTTTCCCAATCACATATTCTAAAAATTTGGTGGTAAAGGGATTTTGTGAATAAATCAGTGGAACAAGTTTAAATGTTAGGAGGAAAAGATTGGATTAAAATAAGTTAGGAGAACTAGGTTGAAGGAACTCTAAGACAGTAAGCTAAGTTTCAAAGTTAGTAGTAAGAGAGAGAGAACAATGGTGAATGACACTGTAGAGTAGGAAGATCAAGGTAATTATAGGGGTATTTTGTGTAATCAAAATTTTGAAAGTCAGGGATTAGAGAAAGGACTGAGATTTGGGGAAAAAGTGACACTAGTGGTGATAGATGGAAGTACAAGCAGAGACAACTTTTCTTTGGGGAAAATTAGGAGTAACTAAGGACATTAACACTTCAGTTTATTAGAACAACAGGGAGAAGCAATTTAACTCTTTCAACATTGATAGTTATTAAAGCCATAAATATATCGCATTTGGTTATAAGGGAACCAATACAGCACCAATTTTAGGGGAAAGAATACTTATTAGGGTTAGGATGGGGACGTTCCTCCCATATGGAGAGATAATTATGGAGAATAAGTATTGTTATCAGGACCAGGAGTAGAAGCTGTTGCACCTAGTCAAAGGAGGGATAGTTTGTACAACGATATGAAGTGGAAGAGGTTAGGAGTGACTGTTCACTTATGTTGCGTAATGTTACAGAGATAATTATGGAGAAGAAGTATACTTATCTAGTGCAAGCATTAGAATTTGTTCCGGTTAGGAATTATTGGTTAAAGGGCTATGTAATTCATAAAGTAACGCTTATAATGGAAGAGTTGAGGTCTGTTGTAGCCTCCACAGTCAGTGAGGGAGTTCAGGAGAAGTAGATTACAGTAAGCACTCAACAGTAGATAATACACATAGGATAATGGGAACTTTTGCACTAGAAGAAATTAGGGTTGATACAGCAATTAAGTCAACTACTTTAATGGTAACTTTGGAAGGGATTAATGATACGATGGCAATAGCAAATGTAGTAAGTATGACACCGACAACAACTTTTCTGAAATTAAAGGGGTAGCAAGAAGGACTCATGGTTTATGTTACGGATGGAGAGTGCTGTCAATGATAGTACGAATAGGGTTAAAATAGGAGAGCAGATGGTAGTAGAGAGAATAGTGAAGGATACTATCATGGAGGACAGGATGAGGTCTTTGATTTTAATGACAGACAAGGAGAGGTATCTGATCAGTACCGCTCGTTAGGGAAGAGAGAAACTAAAGGGAGTGGTTTGATTCTTCTGTTGTGAAGATTAGAGATAGATGGGCAGGTTCCAGCAGCTCATTCTGTAATATCAGTGAGGAATTTTGAGGGTCCATGTCTGGTGAGAATTCCAGAACCACACATGTTAGAGACGGTCGGTCGACCTCTATCAAGTATGTGTCAATCTTATGCGTTGTCATGACTGTGGTATCAGCAACAGTCATTGACAGATAAAATAATGTCGTTGTCAGAACAGTGGTTTAAGCCTAGGTTTAAGTGTTCTTGGTTAAATGAATTACCCTATGGGAATTGTTAAATGGGAAAGGAAAATCAGGTAACAACGGAACCCTGAAGTATTCAGGTGAAACATTGAGGGCTAAAAGTTGTTTTTGTTCTAATAAAACATATGAGGTAAAGGGTATGTTTATGGGAATATCAGATTGTGATGATTATATGATGACTTTGGATAAGCATGACCTTAAGGGTAGTAATGAGAAATATAAGGTTACTTTTTAATATACCAGGTAGTAAGAAGAGCAGGACTTTGATGGTTAAACGATTAGCTTTTGACTGACAATGTGACTATTGGGAATTTTAGAGATATTTGGTGGGTTTGTGATGATAAAATGTATATATTCTTACCCTATGGATGGATAGGATGTTGTTAATGTCAACGTTGAAGCTTCCATAGGAGGCTTTTACTATTAAAAGAGGAGTAGCACCGAACACAGATCAATCTGAAACTAGAGTTCAAAATAGGATGAAAAGGGACATGTCATAGGCTTCAAGCCTATCATTGAAGGATAAGTCTAAGGGAGAAGGGGGGACTTTATTCATGGTATGGTGTAACATTTGGGAAGATCATATTGATAAATATTAGTTATACTTTGAGTCCAGATAGTTCAGATAATATCACTGGGGTTATAGATGCATTGAAGGAAATAAGGGATGCATTTGGAAGACTTGGTTGCAAGATCAGTTAGGCCAGTAGGGGCAGTGATGGGTTACATTTTAATGGCAGCTTTGATAGCACTGTGAATTTGTTACTTACCTTTGAGAAAGCTATGATATTAAGATAGGTTGGAGAGTGATGCCTGGAGACAACACTCAGATGCCGGTGTTGACTGTTCCTGATCTGGATAAAGATGGACAAGTGGAACTGATGGATAAATATCATTTTGATTATTTGATGATTTTTCAAATTTTTTTTTTTCAATATTGGGGTGATGTTGGTATGATTTATGAATCAAAGGGGGGAATAGGTTTATGTGATTCATGCATCATTTATATATCAGTTTTATATTCTTAGTTGATATTCATGTTTAATTTGAAAGTGTTTGTTTCTTTTCTTTTCTTCCAGAAGCATTTGGGAGAACATGTGGAGATTGAAATACTCAAACAAGGAACATGGGAAGGGACAATATGACTGGAGGAGATGAAAGAAGGAGGGTGTGGAAAGATTCCGATTCCATCATCAACAGTCCATTGGAAGAGGAGACTACGGGGAGATGAAGTGTAGTGGACTACATTCCAGTGTCTGCAATGAAATATAGACATGTGTAATACATAATTGTGTCATATTCTTAGGTATTAATTTTTGTAGAATGATGTTTGATGTTATTGAATACATGTGAGGATCTTAGATGTTTTTGTTTATTTCGGTGAATGCTTAGGGACAGAAAGTCTAGGCAGGGAGAGTTCCACGGTAAGGTCCAATGGGTTGACCAGCCTTAGAGTGGATGTTTTTGGATAGGATTTTGTTTGCAGGGGCTTACATGTGTATTTAGTTGCATCATAGTTTCAAATGCATGTACATGGTTTATGAGGTTATCTGGAGTACCGAAGGTGGTTGCCTGGGGCAGAGGGACCGTGAGAGAATTTTACTGTCTTGATTGATTAATGGATGGAAGGTTGCCGGACAGTTTTTCGCTCTTACACTCCATAGAGATTTGTTCATATTTCATAGTAATGTATTCACACTTCATAAACAGTTATTTCATAGAAAGGTATTTACACTCTAGAGGAGAATGTTTTTGGTTTAATGTTAAACCTACTCAATAAGATAAATTGTTACTAGTCATAATCCTATTTTGTTTTCGAGACTGTTCGTCTCGAAGGGGGGAATATCGTATCTGAAGATTATGTCTTTGTTAAATGTTTTTCATGAAGAAATGGAATGTTGGTTATGTTAGTATCAAAAGGGAATGTTTAGTGTAACGTCACATAGAACAGACAGGAAGTGTGTTGTAAACAGGGGAGACTGGTGATTGGCCAGAAGAGGGAGCATCATTGTTTATAAATAGGGGTTAAACGATGAGAAGGCAGAACGGTCATGGCAATCTGAGGAGCCGTTCTCCGGACACCGCGGGTCTGTACTTATGCTGTAACCTCGTGATTTTAATAAAAGCCTCTAACACGATGCAGCATAAACGGACTCTTTGTTGACAGCAATAATGGCCACCATTCACCCGATACGACAAGAACTCCTTCAAGACTGCTGGAAAAGCATTCCAGGTGAAGCTGAATGAGAGAATGCCAAGAGTGTGCAAAGCTGTCGTCAAGGCAAAGGGTGGCTATTTGAAGAATCTAAAAGCTAAAATATATATTTGATTTGTTTAAGACCGTTTTGGTTACTACATGATTCCATATGTGTTATTTCATAGTGTTGATGTCTTCACTATTATTCCACAATGTAGAAAATAGTAAAAATAAAGAAAAACCCTTAAATGAGTAGGTGTTCTAAAACTTTTGACCGGTAGTGTATATGTACAGGGAAAAAAGTATTTGATCTCCTGCTGATTTTGTACGTTTGCCCACTGACAAATAAATAATCAGTCTATAACTGTAATGGTAGGTTTATTTGAACAGTGAGAGACAGAATAACAACAACAAAAATCCAGAAAGACACATGTCAAAAATGTTATAAATTGATTTGCATTTTAATGAGGGAAATAAGTATTTGACCCCCTCTCAATCAGAAAGATTTCTGGCTCCCAGGTGTCTTTTATACAGGTAACGAGCTGAGATTCGGAGCACACTCTTAAAGGGAGTGCTCCTAATCTCAGCTTGTTACCTGTATAAAAGACACGTGTCCACAGAAACAATCAATCAGATTCCAAACTCTCCACCATGGCCAAGACCAAAGAGCTCTCCAAGGATGCCAACAAGGGTTTTGCCACCAAGTACTAAGTCATGTTTTGCAGAGGGGTCAAATACTTATTGCCCTCATTAAAATGCAAATCAATTTATAACATTTTTGACATGCGTTTTTCTGGATTTTTTTGTTGTTATTCTGTCTCTCACTGTTCAAATAAACCTACCATTAAAATTATAGACTGATCATGTCTTTGTCAGTGGGCAAACGTACAAAATCAGCAAGGAATCAAATACTTTTTTTCCGTCAGTAGAGGATGCCTGGTTGTTCCTTAAAAGTAATTTCCTCTCAATCTTAAATAAACATGCCCCATTCAAAAAATACAGAACTAAGAACCGATATAGCCCCTGGTTCTCCTCAGACTTGACTGCCCTTGACCAGCACAAAAACATCCTGTGGCGTACTGCATTAGCATCAAATAGCCCCCGCGATATGCAACTTTTCAGGGAAGTTAGGAACCAATATACACAAGCAGTCAGGAAAGCAAAGGCTAACTTTTTCAAACAGAAATTTGCATCCTGTAGCACTAACTCCAAAAAGTTTTGGGACACTGTAAAGTCCATGGAGAATAAGAGCACTTCCTCCCAGTTGCCCACTGCACTGAGGCTAGGAAACACTATCACCACCGATAAATCTACAATAATCGAGAATTTCAACAAGCATTTTGCTACGGCTGGCCATGCTTTCCATCTGGCTACCACTACCCCGGCCACCAACTCTGCACCCTCCGCTGCAACTTGCCCATGCACCCCCCGCTTCTCCTTCACACAAATTCAGACAGCTGATGTTCTGAAAGAGCTGCAAAATCTGGACCCCTACAAATCAGCTGGGCTAGACAATCTGGACCCTTTCTTTCTAAAACTAGCCGCCGAAATTGTCGCAACCCCTATTACTAGTCTGTTCAACCTCTCTTTCATAACGTCTGAGATCCCCAGAGATTGGAAAGCTGCCGCGGTCATCCCCCTCTTCAAAGGGGGTGACACTCTAGATCCAAACTGCTACAGACCTATATCCATCCTGCCCTGCCTTTCGAAAGTATTTGAAAACCAAGTTAACAAACAGATCACCGACCATTTCGAATACCACCGTACCTTCTCCGCTATGCAATCCGGTTTCCGAGCTGGTCATGGGTGCACTTCAGCCACGCTCAAGGTCCTAAACGATATTATAACCGCGATTGATAATAGACAGTACTGTGCAGCCGTCTTCATCGACCTGGCCAAGGCTTTCGACTCTGTCAACCACCGCATTCTTATTGGCAGACTAAATAGCCTTGGTTTCTCAAATGACTGCCTCGCCTGGTTCACCAACTACTTAGATAGAGTTCAGTGTGTCAAATCGGAGGGCCTGTTGTCTGGACCTATGGCAGTCTCTATGGGGGTGCCACAGGGTTCAATTCTTGGGCCGACACTTTTCTCTGTGTATATCAATGATGTCGCTCTTGCTGCTGGTGACTCTCAGATCCACCTCTACGCAGACGACACCATTTTGTATACATCTGGCCCTTCATTGGACACTGTGTTAACAAACCTCCAAACGAGCTTCAATGCCATACAACACTCCTTCAGTAGCCTCCAACTGCTCTTAAACACTAGTAAAACTAAATGCATGCTTTTCAATCGAACGCTGCTGGCACCCGCCCACCCGACTAGAATCACCACTCTGACGGGTCTGACCTAGAGTATGTGGACAACTACAAATACCTAGGTGTCTGGTTAGACTGTAAACTCTCCTTCCAGACTCACATTAAGAATCTCCAATCCAAAGTTAAATCTAGAATCGGCTTCCTATTTCGCAACAAAGCCTCCTTCACTCATGCTGCCAAACATGCCCTCGTAAAACTGACTATCCTACCGATCCTTGACTTCGGCGATGTCATTTACAAAATAGCCTCCAACACTCTACTCAGCAAATTGGATGTAGTCTATCACAGTGCCATCCGTTTTGTCTCCAAAGCCCCATACACTACCCACCACTGTGACCTGTACGCTCTTGTTGGCTGGTCCTCACTACATGTTCGTCGTCAAACCCACTGGCTCCAGGCCATCTATAAATCACTGCTAGGCAAATCCCCGCCTTATCTTAGCTCATTGGTCACCATAGCAGCACCCACCCGTAGTCTGCGCTCCAGCAGGTATATCTCACTGGTCATTCCCAAAGCCAACACCTCCTTTGGCCGCCATTCCTTCCAGTTCTCTGCTGCCAATGACTGGAACGAATTGCAAAAATCTCTGAAGCTGGAGACTCTTATCTCCCTCACTAACTTTAAGCATCAGTTGTCAGAGCACCTTACCGATCACTGCACCTGTACACAGCCCATCTGAAATTAGCCCACCCAACTACCTCATCCCTATATTGTTATTTATTTTGCTATTTTGCACCCCAGTATCTCTATTTGCACATAATCTCTTGCACATCTAGCATTCCAGTGTTAATACTATTGTAATTATTTTGCACTATAGCCTATTTATTGCCTTACCTCCATAACTTGCTACATTTGCACACACTGTATATATATTTTCTGTTGTATTTTTGACTTTATGTTTTTTTACCCCATATGTAACTCTGTGTTGTTTTTATCGCACTGCTTTGCTTTATCTTGGCCAGGTCGCAGTTGTAAATGAGAACTTGTTCTCAACTGGCTTACCTGGTTAAATAAAGGTGAAAAAAAAAATATATATATATATATATATATATATATACAGTAACAGTCAAAAGTTTGGACACACCTACTGATTCAAGGGTTTTTCTTTATTTTTACAGTTTGTAACATTTCTGCCAATCTAGAGCTGCCCCGGTCAACTGTAAGTGCTGTTATTGTGAAGAGGAAACGTCTAGGAGCAATGGCTCAACCGCGAAGTGGTAGTCCACACACGCTCGCAGAACGGGACCACCGACTGCTGAAGCACGTAAAAATAGTCTGTCCTAGGTTGCAACACTCAATACTGAGTTCCAAACTGTCTCCGGAAGCAACGATAGCACAATATCTGTTAGTTGGAAAATATAAGATACAAGTTACACATTGTGAAATATCGAGCAAAAACGAGCATGTTTGCAAGTTAGGTAGCTAACGATAGCTATTGTTAGCTCATCCATTGAACGTTGAAGCCCTGGCTAACTAAGTTAGCTCTTGCAATCAAACGTCAGCAAACTGTGCAAAAACTTTAATTACCATCCAGAAAGTTAAAATTTAGGAAAAACTTGTCGTAACATGATTCTGGCATGAAATAGGTCAGCAGGAGACCCTTCAGTGGGTCCAACACAGAGGTCTTGGGAAGTTCTTCCATCGTAGGGGTAGCCATTATGGAAATATGACGTGCCATAGCAGTGTGCGCATAATAACTGTTCCCCCCACGCTAGACGGAAACATTAACAGAGACTACCGTTCCGGATCTTACTGTATCATTGTATTGGCTTGCTGTCGCTGATGTTTCAATAATTGACCTTTTATCATGATGGTATCTCAAATTAACAAATAAACACTTTGTCATAGTTTTCTGTTTATTGTGTTCAAATTGTAATATCATTAGAAAAGGTGCAGTGAAACAGGAAAAATGTTTGGTGTAAAAAAAGAGAATCTCTCTCAAGGGACAAACAGTGATTATCCACAACAAAACATGTCTGACATATTCTGGCAGGTGATGTAAAATGAGTTACAAAAAAACATTGCATAACAAATCCATCTAGATCACATTGCAGCTTTATCTAACACCAGACACCGATGCAGATGGCATCTTCATCCGTGGCACAATCCTGATCCTCGTATCCCCATCCAGACAGCCGAACACAGGAACCACCCTCTCCTTAAACGTATCAGTGAACGTATAGATATGATACCTATTCTCTACATCATAGAAGGAAACCTGGCCCTCCTCGAAGTCCAGGTAGACCCCTACTAGGCGTGGCAGGGCTGAGACAGGTAGCTTGGTCGAGGAGTCATCACAACAGGCCCACAGGGTGTTCTGGGCGCTCCTCCACAGGGTCCAGTAGCCCTTCGCTGGGGTCATGGGGAACCGACCTTTCCGGGGTGCAGTTACAGATGTCACCCCCAGTCTCCAGCTGCCTGTGCTGGATACCTCTACTTCCCAGTAGTGCCTTCCTGTGTTGATGGCCTTGTAGTAGAGGAGAGTCGTTCAACACAAGTTTTTCACAATCGATTAGTTGATGGTTGCTAGGGCCGATCAAATTATTTATCAACCCAAATAATATTATGAATAAATCAGAGTTTTCTCTACAAAATAATGTATGATGTACGTGTGAATAATACACGAGAAAAACCACACATACATGATGCCCCAGATACTCAACTAGTCTTTAAGAAGGCCAGTTTTATTGCTTCTTTAACCAGCACAACAGTTTTCAGCTGTGCTAACATAATTGCAAAAGGGTTTTCTAATGATCAATTAGCCTTTTAAAATTATAAACTTAGATTAGCAAACACAACGTGCCAGTGGAACACAGAACTGATGGTTGCTGATAATTGGCCTCCGTACGTCTATGTAGATATTCCATAAAAAATCAGCCGTTTCCAGCTACAATAGCCATTTACAACATTAACAATGTCTACACTGTATTTCTGATCAATTTGATGTTATTTTAATGGAGAAAAACATTGCTTTTCTTTCAAAAACAAGGACATTTCTAAGTGACCCAAAACTTTTGAACGGTAGTGTATATGCAATCGAAACAGAATCTTCTTTACTTAAACTCATATCTCTGTCCAGCGATGGAAAATATCACTTAACTTTGTTCTTTTCGATTTCTATTTCCCTAATTCAATTGATTAATCAAACTCATCCCACTACCTGGCATCCCAGAACGCAGGACCAGATGTCAAAGCGGAGGGGATAGTTTATGGTGTCGCCCCTCTGGGGGCCCTCCCACACCTCAAGGTTGTCATCTGAGAAGGCCAGCCAGGGGTGGCTGGTGAGGGGTTCCAGACGCACTTGGGCTGCAGAGGTGGAGAAAGGTGGAGGTAGAGGGAGAGAGAAGTGGAGGTGGTGGTGGAGAGAGATGGAGAGAGGTGGAGAGAGGGATGGAGAGAGGTGGAGGGAGAGGTGGAGGGAGGGATGGAGAGAGGGATGGAGAGAGGGATGGAGAGAGGTGGAGAGAGGGATGGAGAGAGGTGGAGAGAGGGATGAGAGAGGGATGGAGAGAGGTGGAGAGAGGGATGGAGAGAGGGATGGAAAGAGGTGGAGAGAGAGGTGGAGAGAGAGGTGGAGAGAGAGGTGGAGAAAGGGATGGAGAGAGGGATGGAGAGAGGGATGAGAGAGTGATGTAGAGAGGGATGGAGAGAGGTGGAGAGAGTGAGGCATGAGAGGTTTTTTTCTTCTCAAATTCATTGCTCAATGTTTAATTAATTAAGTGATTCTTAATTGATTGAAAAATGAAAATCAACAGTAGCTGCACTTGCATGCACTATGTGTCAGCATGATTTCAATGTAATGTAATGTGTTATTGTGATAATTGTTCATTCTTCTTTCTTCCTACCTGAAGCGCTGTGAATCCATTGCCATACAGAATTAGGGATGTACTTTTGGCTTCCTATTTGCAATGAGAAGAACAGATTAGTGCAATAATAACTGGGTGAGGGAAAGAGAGAGAGAGAGCGAGAGCGAGAGAGCGAGAGAGAGAGAGGGGGAGAGAGATAGAGAGAGGGAGGGAGAGAGAGAGAAGGGCCTACAGCAGCACATAGATCTTCTGCACAGATTCTGTCAGACCTGGACCCTGACAGTAAATTTCAGTAAGACAAATATAATGGTTTTCCAAAAAAGGTCCAGTTGCCAGGACCACAAATACAAATTCCATCTAGACACTGTTGCCCTAGAGCACACAAAAAAACGATACATACCTCGGCCTAAACATCAGCACCACAGGTAACTTCCACAAAGCTGTGAACGATCTTAGAGACAAGGCAAGAAGGGCCTTCTATGCCGTCAAAAGGAACATAACATTTGACATACCAATTAGGATCTGGCTAAACATACTTGAATCAGTTATAGAACACATTGCCCTTTATGGTTATGAGGTCTGGTGTCCGCTCACCAACCAAGAATTCACAAAATGGGACAAACACCAATATCCTCTGTGTACAACGTAAAACACCAAATAATGCATGCAGAGCTTAATTAGGCCAATACCTGCTAATTATCAAAATCCAGAAAAGAGCCATTACATTCTACAACCACCTAAAAGGAAGTGATTCCCAAACCTTCCATAAGAAAGACATCACCTACAAAGAGATGAACTTGGAGAAGACTCTCCTAAGTAAGCTGGTCCTGGGGCTCTGTTCACAAACACAAACAGACCCCACAGAGCCCCAAGACACAACACAATTAGACCCAACCAAATCATAAGAAAACAAAAAGATAATTACTTGACACATTGGAAAGAATTTACAAAAAAACGGAGCAAACTAGAATTCTATTTGGTCCTAAACAGAGAGTACACATTGGAAGAATACCTGACCACTGTGACTGACCCAAAATTAAGGAAAGCTTTGACTATGTCAAGACTCAGCGAGCATAGCCTTGCTATTGAGAAAGGTCACCGTAGGCAGACCTGGCTCTCAAGAGAAGACAGGCTATGTGCACACTGCCCACAAAATGAGGTGGAAACTGAGCTGCACTTCCTAACCTCCTGCCAAATGTATGACCATATTAGAGAAACATATTTCCCTCAGATAACACAGACCCACAAAGTCGAAAACAAATCCATTTTTGATAAACTCCCTTATCTATTGGGTGAAAAACCACAGTGTGCCATCACAGCAGCAAGATCTGTGACCTGTTGCCACAAGAAAAGGGCAACCAGTGAAGAACAAACACCATTGTAAATACAACCCATATTTATGTTTATTTATGTTCCCTTTTTTACTTTAACTATTTGCACATCGTTACAACGCTGTATATAGACATAATATGACATTAGTAATGTCTTTATTCTTTTGTAACTTGTGTGAGTGTAATATTTACTGTTCACTTTTTATTATTTATTTCACTTTTGTTTTATCCATTTCCCTTGCTTTGGTAATGTAAACATATGTTTCCCATGCCAATAAAGCACCTTGAATTGAATTGAGGGGGAGGGGGAGAGAGAGAGCGAATGAGAGAGGGGAAGAGACAGAGGGGGAGAGAGAGAGAGACAGAGAGAGAGACAGAGAGAGAGGGGGAGAGAGAGAGAGGGGGGGGAGAGAGAGAGAAAGAGAGAGAGAGAGAGAGAGAGAGAGAGAGAGAGAGAGAGAGAGAGAGAGAGAGAGAGAGAGAGAGAGAGAGAGAGAGAGAGAGAGAGAGAGAGAGAGAGAGAGAGAGAGAGAGAGAGAGAGCTCTCACCAGTTCTCCATGCTCTCTGTTTGGTTGACAACCACAGCTTTGATACGTCCTCCTGACATGAGAGACAGGGAGATTCATTGCCAGAGTGTTTATATTCATATGGCAGCATCGCTACAGCAGCCTAGAAAATCTACTAGGGTAGAATTAGTCAAAACATGTCTTTCACACACACACACACACAAACACACACACACATGTGCACACTCTCACGGACACAATTCAATACATTTCTCTCACCTCAGTGTCATTTGACAGTAGAGACCATGCTACGAACTCCAGCAATGGCAGAATGCCAGCTAGCCTAGACTCCTTGACCCCACGCGGACACAACAGACGCTTCAGGTCCTCATCTGACAGCCCACACACCTGGGAACACATTTGGGACGCACTCTCACATACAGTGGACACACTTTATAAACAGTAGCACATTTCGCTCTCTCACACACACACACATACACACACACACACACCTCTGAGACATTCTTCAGTTCTGTTGCCCATTCCAATATTCTCTGATTCTCTTTCTCCAAACTTCTGTCTTTCCACCCTCCGTGTTTCCCTCCGTCTTTCCCTCCTCCGCCTGGATCCCTCTTTCCTCTCGTCATCTGTACCTCTGTTGTTGGTGTGGATGTCTTCTGGAGCTGAGAGAACAAAGGAATAGTTGTATCACTTATATAAGAAGGTGATTTTATAGTAAATGACCCTGAGAATGCAGCCAAAACTACTGATCATCTGTGAGGTCAGGAAATGTAATTTAAAGTAATGACAACCAAACAAACCAAATCTATCACAGAAATTGATCACAGAAAATACATATAGTGTATTCGGAAAGTATTCAGATCCCTTTACTTTTACAGCCTTATTCTAAAATTAATTACATTGTTTTTTTCCCCTCATCAATCTACACACAATACCCCATAATGACAAAGAAAAAACAGGTTTTTAGAGATTTTTGCAAATTACAATTGAAAAAAAATACAGAAATAGCATATTTATGGGGTATAGTGTCTAGATTGATGAGAAAAAAATATTAATTTAATCAATTTTACAATAAGGCTGTAACGTAACAAAATGTGGAAAAAGGAAGGGGGGCTGAATACTTTCCGAATGCACTGTATGTATATAAATTGTCACACCCTGATCTGTTTCACCTGTCTTGTGCTTGTCTCCACCCCCTCATTTATTCCCATTTGTTCCCATTATTCCCTGTGTATTTATACCAGTGATTTCTGTTAGTTTTTTGCCAGTTCGTCTTGCTGCAGTATCCCCTAGTCTCTGTTTTCTAGCTGGTTCCGACCTTTTCTGCCTGCCCTGACCTCCAGCCCACCTGCCTGACCATTCAGCCTGCCCTGACACTAAGCCCGCCTGCCTGACCATTCAGCCTGCCCTGACACTAAGCCCGCCTGCCTGACCTTTCAGCCTGCCCTGATCTCCAGCCTGCCTGACCATTCAGCCTGCCCTGACCTCCAGCCTGCTTGACCATTCAGCCTGCCCTGACCTCCAGCCTGCCTGACCATTCAGCCTACCCTGATCTCCAGCCTGCCTGACCATTCAGCCTGCCCTGACACTAAGCCTGCCTGCCGGACCCTTCAGCCTGCCCTGACCTCCAGCCTGCTTGACCATTCAGCCTGCCCTGACCTCCAGCCTGCCTTACCATTTAGCCTGCCATGACCTCTAGCCTGCCTGACCATTCAGCCTGCCCTGACCTCCAGCCTGCCTGACCATTCAGCCTGCCCTGACCTCCAGCCTGCCTGACCATTCAGCCTGCCCTGACCTCCAGCCTGCTTGCCGCCCTGTACCTTTCGGACTCTGACCTGGTTAATGAACTTCTGCCTGTCCTCGACCTGCCTCTTGCCACCTGTGTCTGCATCTGGGTCTCTCCCTGTGTCGTTATATAAATATTGTCCTATGGAAGTGACTCCATTGTTTTAGGAGACAATAATACCATGACATCACTTAAACTTCTCCTTCTCTCTGTTTTCCTGTCTCTTTTTTTTATATCTCCCTTCTCTCTCACACTGTATGATACTGCTTCTATTGTGTTTTGTTAGCCTGTTCACCGTGTTACCTGCTCGAGCTCCTTGGCCCACAGTAGAATGAGACTCCGGCTGCTCTCCAGGCTAGGTGATGCTGTGGAACCTTCTCCTCCCTTCACCTCTCTTCTCCTGGCAAGCTGCAAGCAAGGAAGTGATGTCATATTCAAGGAAATGATGTCATATTCAAGGACGTGATGTCATATTCAAGGAAGTGATGCAGACGTGAGGTCACATATTGATCATTGTATTGACATTTTTGGTTTGACAAACTGTGTGAGTGAATGTGAACTTTTCCATAAAAATATGTGTTGATGTCAATTTGAGATTTATGTGAATGTTTGAGTTACGTGTACAGATGTAAGATCTTAATTTGATCCCCCTGTTACAGGAGAACTTTCCTGCAATGCAGGACATTTTAAACTGGTACTGTATTTGAGGTTTAAAAAGGCATCTGAAGTTTGTAATTTCCACTTTGTAATTTCAGACTTGATTTTCTCTTACGAAAAATGTATCAACCCCTATTAAAAATGTCCATTAATTATAATCTACATAATAATTCACATTTCCTGTTGCTGCAGGATTATTATCCCGCTGTAGCAAACTGGTTCAAATTAAGATCCTACATCTGTACAGATCGAGATTGTCGTACAGTGCCTTGCAAAAGTATTCATCCCCCTTGGCGTTTTTCCTATTTTGTTGCATTACAGCCTGGCATTTAAATGGATTTTTATTTTTATTTCATGTAATGGACATACACATAATTGTCGAAATTGGTGAAGTGAATTATAAATTTTTTTAAAGAATATGGCACCACAACAAACCTGCCAAGAGAGGGCCGCCCACCAAAACTCACGGACCAGGCAGGGAGGGCATTAATCAGAGAGCCAACAAAGAGACCAAAGATAACCCTGAAGGAGCTGCAAAGCTCCGCAGCGGAGATTGGAGTATCTGTCCATAGGACCACTTTAAGCCGTACACTCCACAGAGCTGGGCTTTACGGAAGAGTGGCCATAAAAAAGCCATTGCTTAAAGAAAAAAATATGCAAACACGTTTGGTGTTCACCAAAAGGCATGTGGAAGGCTCCCCAAGCACATGGAAGAAGGTACTCTGGTCAGATGAGACAAAAATGTAGCTTTTTGGCCATCAAGGAAAACGCTATGTCTGGTGCAAACCCAACACCTCTCATCACCACGAGAACGCCATCCCCACAGTGAAGCATGGTGGTGGCAGCATCATGCTGTGGGGATGGTTTTCATCGGCAGGGACTGGGAAATTGGTCAGAATTGAAGGAATGATGGATGGCGTTAAATACAGGGAAATTCTTGAGGGAAACCTGTTTCAGTCTTCCAGAGATTTGAGACTGGGACGGAGGTTCACCTTCCAGCAGGACAATGACCCTAAGCATACTGCTAAAGCAACACTTGAGTGGTTGAAGGGGAAACAATTAAATGTCTTGGAATTGCCTAGTCAGAGCCCAGACCTCAATCCAATTGAGAATCTGTGGTATGACTTAAAGATTGCTGTACACCAGTGGAACCCATCCAACTTGAAGGAGCTGGAGCAGTTTTGCCTTGAAGAATGGGCAAAAATCCCAGTGGCTAGATGTGCCAAGCTTATAGAGACATTACATTTACATATTTTACATTTTAGTCATTTAGCAGACGCTCTTATCCAGAGCGACTTACATGAGCAATTAGGGTTAAGTGCCTTGCTCAAGGGCACATCGACAGAGCCTGGCCTAGCACAGGCATACTCCAAGAGACTTGCAGCTGTAATTGCTGCAAAAGGTGGCTCTACAAAGTATTGACTTTGGGGGGTGAATAGTTATGCACGCTCAATTTTTCTGTTTTTTTATATTATTTCTTGTTTGTTTCACAATAGAAAATATTTTGCATCTTCAAAAAAAAAACATTTTAATTCCAGGTTGAAAGGCAACGAAATAGGAAAAATGCCAAGGAGGGTGAATACTTTCGCTTGCCACTGTAGTGTATCAAGCCACTGTACTTTACTGATGTCCTTCACGTCCTCGGCTAGCTCTGTGATGAGCTGTAGACACTCCTGGAACGTGTGCATCTGTGCTAGGCCAGGCTGTGAGCAAAACACACACAACCCAGGTAGGTTAATATAACACACCACCCAGGTAGGTTAATATAACACACCACCCCAGGTAGGTTAATATAACACACCACCCAGGCAGGTTAATATAACACACCACCCAGGCAGGTTAATATAACACACCACCCCAGGTAGGTTAATATAACACACCACGCAGGCAGGTTAATATAACACACCACCCAGGCAGGTTAATATAACACACAACCCAGGTAGGTTAATATAACACACCACCCCAGGTAGGTTAATATAACATACCACCCCAGGTAGGTTAATATAACATACCACCCAGGTAGGTTAATATAATACACAGCCCAGGTAGGTTAATATAACACACAACCCAGGTAGGTTAATATAACACACAACCCAGGTAGGTTAATATAACACACCACCCAGGTAGGTTAATATAACACACCACCCCAGGTAGGTTAATATAACATACCACCCAGGTAGGTTAATATAATACACAACCCAGGTAGGTTAATATAACACACAACTCAGGTAGGTTAATATAACACACCACCCAGGCAGGTTAATATAACACACAACACAGGTAGGTTAATATAATACACAACCCAGGTAGGTTAATATAACACACAACCCAGGTAGGTTAATATAACACACCACCCAGGCAGGTTAATATAACACACCACCCAGGTAGGTTAATATAATACACAACCCAGGTAGGTTAATATAATACACAACCCAGGTAGGTTAATATAATACACAACCCAGGTAGGTTAATATAACACACAACCCAGGTAGGTTAATATAACACACCACCCAGGCAGGTTAATATAACACACAACCCAGGTAGGTTAATATAACACACAACACACAATATCATCCTCTCACTGAAATATTTTTTCTCCACAGAACCCACTTTGTTGTTGTTGAAATTAGGCTTGTTCCAGGGTTCTGAATGGCCGGCATTCCATTTCTCAAAGTCCCTCCCCTGTAGAAGTGGTACATACAGGACACAAATTACAGATGGAGCCAAAATAGTGGACTATAGCAAAATTTACATTTATGGTGGTGCCCAGCTCAGTCATAATCTATTTAAAATGATGTGCCCTGATTTGCTATAGGATTGCACAGCATCCTAGATTCAAAACCTATACTGTATGTAGAAAGTTAAAAAGGCAATTCAACAGTCTTGGGACAAAGTCCCTGGCCTAAAGATGGAGTGGCTAGTGGTTTAGTGGTTGGAACCAAACTCACCTTGCTGTTGCTGAGATGTGGTTTATTCCAGGGTTCTGAGTGGGTAGCCTCCACAGTCTCCAGGCGCTTGTCCTGTATCACCATCAGTGGGAATAAAGACATGGTTATAAAACACAGAATGCATCCACACACGAGTAGGCTTATTGATATGATGTTTTTATGGTATAATGATGTCATGTCATATTATCGTGGGGAACAGGTTAGAGTTACTAGATAAGTGGTTAGGAGACAGAAAGTCTACATTCCATTATGTCAAAGGAGATTAGTGATGTTTAGGATAGCATGAGTGATGTTTAGGATAGTGACTTGGGGTAAAGAGTGATGAACATCAAAGACAGGGAGTGCCCATGGAGACTTGCCAGATGTATGCCAGGAAGAGGGTAATAGAGGGTATGTATGGTAGAGTGTCTTCTTTGTTCAAGTTAGTTCGTAACACCAAGGGGCAAAGCTCTGGTCATTGTTGTCACGAACCCGGTACCGATCATTAAATATTTGCATTAACTGTCTACAAAGTGTCTACGTATATCCTTGCATCCTTGATTCTTTGAACACCCGAGAAACTCATTATAACAGATTGGCGTTTTCATGAACAGGATGCAGTCTACAGCTCAACTAACAGGTAAGCAGACTTTCATTTTTTGAATTATGTCAAAATCTGCTTATCTGTGGTAAAGCTGAACTGTAACGAACTTTAAAATTTAATATTTTGAAGGGGGACGTTGAGTGGTGTTGAATTATGTAAAGGGATGTAAGGAGGAATATTAAATTACACAATGACATGATGCTATGATTCAAAACAAGGTGTGTTAACAGTAATTAGCATAAATTGGTAAAGAGAGACTCTGATGTGTTGTATCATCATGGGAGTAAATTAGGTTATGAAGCTCTGATGTGTTATATCATCATGGGAGTAAATTAGGTTATGAAGCTCTGATGTGTTGTATCATCATAGGAGTTAAACAGATGAAGCTCTGATGTGTTGTATCATCATAGGAGTAAAACAGATGAAGCTCTGATGTGTTGTATCATCATAGGAGTTAAACAGATGAAGCTCTGATGTGTTGTATCATCATAGGAGTTAAACAGATGAAGCTCTGATGTGTTGTATCATCATAGGAGTAAAACAGATGAAGCTCTGATGTGTTGTATCATCATAGGAGTAAAATAGATGAAGCTCTGATGTGTTGTATCATCATAGGAGTTAAACAGATGAAGCTCTGATGTGTTGTATCATCATAGGAGTAAAACAGATGAAGCTCTGATGTGTTGTATCATCATAGGAGTTAAACAGATGAAGCTCTGATGTGTTGTATCATCATAGGAGTAAAACAGATGAAGCTCTGATGTGTTGTATCATCATAGGAGTAAAATAGATGAAGCTCTGATGTGTTGTATCATCATAGGAGTTAAACAGATGAAGCTCTGATGTGTTGTATCATCATAGGAGTAAAACAGATGAAGCTCTGATGTGTTGTATCATCATAGGAGTAAAATAGATGAAGCTCTGATGTGTTGTATCATCATAGGAGTAAAACAGATGAAGCTCTGATGTGTTGTATCATCATAGGAGTAAAATAGATGAAGCTCTGATGTGTTGTATCATCATAGGAGTTAAACAGATGAAGCTCTGATGTGTTGTATCATCATAGGAGTAAAACAGATGAAGCTCTGATGTGTTGTATCATCATAGGAGTAAAATAGATGAAGCTCTGATGTGTTGTATCATCATAGGAGTAAATTAGATGAAGCTCTGATGTGTTGTATCATCATAGAAGTAAATAGGTAAAGAGAAAAATAGTTTACGGACCTTTTTGATGTGGTAAAAACATCATTAAATAAGAAGATAATTAGACAAATGAATTACTCAAAATGGCTAGGAGAGGGAGCCAATGACAAGTAACATATTGAATCATAGCACCAAAAACGACAAATAGGAACTACATTTTAATACATTATCAGAAGTGGATATTTGATGCAAGTGTTTAATTACTAACATTGAATGTTACTAACATTGCATTAAATAATAATAGTGATAGGTAAGCATAGAGGTGATAATGAATATCCTCAGGAGAGTAGTTAAAAGGGGTAAATAGAGCTTGATGTTATTTTAGAGAGTAGTGGAAAGTCTGTGTTTTCTGGGACAGGAACGGGCAGTGTCCTTGGAAATTACAGTCTGTTCTTTTTTGGTTCCGCTGAGAGAATGAAGGAGAGGCTGATTTGGGTTGAAGGAGGATTGTTAAACTAACTAAAGGATTATTTGATGTGAGTATCTATACGTTTCCAACCTTTCTATATGGAGTTGTGACGATGTGGAAATAGTAATGACAAAAATCATAATTAGAGTGTCATGTTTGTATTAAACTTGCTCACCCGAACGTAGACGTACGTAATGGGTGGAAAAGTAATTAATATGTGTTTTCTAAGTTTATACCGTTGTTGGATCATGTGATAGTGGAATAAACTGACCATAAGTAATGTTGTTTTAGATGTAATGTATAATATAGTACAAAGCCAATATAGGGGTTTCATTGAACTAATTATCATGGTAGAGCTAACTTAGTAAAGTGATGTAACTTCATTTTATATCAGAGGGTAAGATGAGAAATCATTGTAATGGCGCTATTTGTGGAATTTATTTATCATTTCAAGGCATGGAGTAACAATCTGCATTTATGAGTGTAAATTCCACTGCTGATGTGTTGATTGAATGGATACAACGGAGTATTTGGTTTGGTGATGTTGAATGTATGATTTGAAGCGTCATAATTGAATTATGGATGTTTATAATGTATGATAATATAAGTATACATTCTGAAAGTTGTAATGGGAAATTAAGGTGAGGATTGTGAATGAAATCATGAAGATGTTGATTAATTTGGTTAAAGTATTAACATATTAGTAATGATATAGATTTGAAGTATTGGGTGATATTAATATGGATGTTTAGAGTAGTACATATCTATGTTGATAGGCAAGTACTTAATTGGTTATTATCATGGGTTTATGATATTTTCATATGATCTGAATTTGGTTGAATTATTAAAGCAGGAATAGTTTAGGGATGTGATGATTTAACAGGGAGTGATAATAGAGTGTTATAATGTGTATGTTACAGTGAGGGAAAAAAGTATTTTTTTGAAATCGGCAGTGTATCAAATACTTGTTCTCCCCACTGTATATATACAGTGAGGGAAAAAAGTATTTGATTCCCTGCTGATTTTGTGCGTTTGCCAACTGACAAAGACATGATCAGTCTATAATTGTAATGGTAGGTTTATTTGAGCAGTGAGAGACAGAATAACAACAAAAAATTCCAGAAAAACTCATGTAAAAAATGTTATAAATTGATTTGCATTTTAATGAGGGAAATAAGTATTTGACCTCTCTGCAAAACATGACTTAGTACTTGGTGGCAAAACCCTTGTTGGCAATCACAGAGGTCAGACGTTTCTTGTAGTTGGCCACCAGGTTTGCACACATCTCAGGAGGGATTTTGTCCCACTCCTCTTTGCAGATTTTCTCCAAGTCATTAAGGTTTCGAGGATGACGTTTGGCAACTCGAACCTTCAGCTCCCTCCACAGATTTTCTATGGGATTAAGGTCTGGAGACTGGCTAGGCCACTCCAGGACTTTAATATGCTTCTTCTTGAGCCACTCCTTTGTTGCCTTGGCCGTGTGTTTTGGGTCATTGTCATGCTGGAAAACCCATCCACGACCCATATTCAATGCCCTGGCTGAGGGAAGGAGGTTCTCACCCAAGATTTGACGGTACATGGCCCCGTCCATCGTCCCTTTGATGCGGTGAAGTTGTCCTGTCCCCTTAGCAGAAAAACACCCCCAAAGCATAATGTTTCCACCTCCATGTTTAACGGTGGGGATGGTGTTCTTGGGGTCATAGGCAGCGTTCCTCCTCCTCCAAGCATGGCGAGTTGAGTTGATGCCAAAAGCTCGATTTTGGTCTCATCTGACCACAACACTTTCACCCAGTTCTCCTCTGAATCATTCAGATGTTCATTGGCAAACTTCAGACGGGCCTGTATATGTGCTTTCTTGAGCAGGGGGACCTTGCGGGCGCTGCAGGATTTCAGTCCTTCACGGCGTAGTGTGTTACCAATTGTTTTCTTGGTGACTATGGTCCCAGCTGCCTTGAGATCATTGACAAGATCCTTCCGTGTAGTTCTGGGCTGATTCCTCACCGTTCTCATGATCATTGCAACTCCACAAGGTGAGATCTTGCATGGAGCCCCAGGCCGAGGGAGATTGAAAGTTATTTTGTGTTTCTTCTATTTGCGAATAATCGCACCAACTGTTGTCACCTTCTCACCAAGCTGCTTGGCGATTGGCTTGTAGCCCATTCCAGCCTTGTGTAGGTCTACAATCTTGTCCCTGACATCCTTGGAGAGCTCTTTGGTCATGGCCATGGTGGAGAGTTTGAAATCTGATTGATTGATTGCTTCTGTGGACAGGTGTCTTTTATACAGGTAACAAACTGAGATTAGGAGCACTCCCTTTAAGAGTGTGCTCCTAATCTCAGCTCGTTACCTGTATAAAAGATACCTGGGAGCCAGAAATCTTTCTGATTGAGAGGGGGTCAAATACTTATTTCCCTCATTAAAATGCAAATCAATTTATAACATTTTTTTGTTGTTATTCTGTCTCTCACTGTTCAAATAAACCTACCATTAAAATTATAGACTGATAATTTCTTTGTTAGTGGGCAAACGTACAAAATCAGCAGGGGATCAAATACTTTTTTCCCTCACTAAGGGAATATGAGGTATATGAGGAGGACAAGGTCGGAGTTGAACATTGTATATTTTAACAATCATGAGTTTTTAAGAATTGGGTCTGAGATGTTAATCATTAGAATGGGTAATTGATAATCACATAGCATTGGATGCTATTATATTAAGATGAGGATGATATGGTCATTTGA
This sequence comes from Coregonus clupeaformis, assembly GCF_020615455.1. Taxonomy (NCBI): domain Eukaryota; kingdom Metazoa; phylum Chordata; class Actinopteri; order Salmoniformes; family Salmonidae; genus Coregonus; species Coregonus clupeaformis. The sequence goes on from NC_059230.1 coordinate 361,649, forward strand.
ATGATGTTAGGAACATAGATGGCAAGCATTCTAGGTCCTCTAGTGGCCATAGTAATTATTGTAGCAATAGTTATGGGGTGTTTTTCGGGGATTGATTTTAAGATCGGTACAAACGATTATTAACATGCCAGTGATTTCAGTTAGAGATGTGTCAGTTAATGTTAATGCAAGGAGGGAAATGAATAATTCTTCTTCTTTGTCATCTTGTTCCAGTTTAGACTCCATTGATAATGTTGATTGAGGACAAGGAATGTTAAGGTGGAAATGTATAACATGGAATTAAGGTTTACAGGAAGAAGATGTGGACAGATGGCTATCTCAGTCGATCAGATAGATCCCCCAGGTGACCAGTGATAAGCTTGGGGGTCCTCTGACAGCGCATGGATGAGGAAGATGGACGTTTTTGTTATTTTTTGTATTCATGTGTTCAGATTGTAATATCCATGTAACTTACAAAGTGTCATGGATCTTTGTATTTGTGGGGATGATGTCATGATGGTCACAATTTATTTCTATGTATGTTTTCTTGGTTGCATGGCTCAGAAATTATTTAAAAATATGGTTTTGACTACATAGAATATTAGCATGAATATATAGTAGTTAATTATGTGTTTATCCTTTACTCTGACTGAGTTTATAGAGGTTTGAGAGGTTTGATATCGCATAAGATAGATGACTGAGAATGTATACCTTTGTTGATTAAATATATGGAGAATCAAGTTGGATTCAGGTATGAAAGGTTGAAGGGGTCAATTCTCAGTTATCTAGCATAGTTTAGGATCTAGTCAGAGATATATGTACTACTGATTGAAGAATATTGTATTTTATACAAAGTTATATATGAACTTATGGGGGTTAAGTGATCTTACTTACCACAAGATAAGAAAAAAAATAAGTGGATTGATATGATGTTTCTATGATATAATGATGTCATGTCATAGTATCGTGGGGAACAGGTTAGAGTTACTAGATAAGTGGTTAGGAGACAGAAAGTCTACATTCCATTATGTCAAAGGAGATTAGTGATGTTTAGGATAGCATGAGTGATGTTTAGAATAGTGACTTGGGGTAAAGAGTGATGAACATCAAAGACAGGGAGTGCCCATGGAGACTTGCCAGATGTATGACAGGAAGAGGGTAATAGAGGGTATATATGGTAGAGTGTCTTCTTTGTTCAAGTTAGTTCGTAACACCAAGGGGCAAAGCTCTGGTCATTGTTGTCACGAACCCGGTACGATCATTAAATATTTGCATTAACTGTCTACAAAGTGTCTAAGTATATCCTTGCATCCTTGATTCTTTGAACACCCGAGAAACTCATCATAACACTTATTAAACTGTCAAATGTTAGTGTTCACTGCAAAGCGGGTCTTGTCACAATGTAGCTCTGGTCACAAGTAGTGCACTAAATGGAAAAGGGTGGGCTCTAGTCAAAAGTAGTGCACTATATAGGGAATAGGGTGTCATGAGACAGCCGTAGACATATGGTGTCACCTGCTTGTCACTGAGGTTGGGCTTGTTCCAGGGTTCTGAGCCTCTGTCCTCCAACCTCTGGTTAGGGTCGTTCTCCTTCACCTTAGGAGACCGGCTATTGTCGTTAGGCTGCTGCATTATGGTCTATGAAGAGGAGGGAGGGAGGGAGGGAGGGAGGGAGGGGGAGAGAGAGAGGGAGGGAGGGGGAGAGAGAGGGAGGGAGGGAGGGAGGGGGAGAGAGAGAGGGAGATAAACAGGGTAGTAATGGAAACATTGAGAAAAGATAAGGACAGAGAGAAAGAGAGAGAGAGCGAGAGATATTGAGAGAGAGAATAACTATTTCACAAGAACAATAACAATGGAGCCATGCAGTCAAGATGTCTGCCAGTGTTTATAGGATCAAGGGTCAGTTCCAAAGACTTCCTTAAAGTGATTATACGTTACTGGAATTCTCCAATTGTTTCCTTGTAACTCAAAATAAATGTATTGAACCAACATCAACCTCATGCAATGTGATCAATCATTTCACAGAACTCTTAGATTCAAAACCTTTTCAGGTATAATACTGTAACTGTAGGTGCATTTGCTTTGTTTTGATTGAGGTGGGTTTTAATGTCATCGTTTTCAGTCATTTTGACTCAATGTCTCAAATTTAAGAAATAGTCATTAAACTATGTATATTCTGTAAGTTTGTGACAGTTATTTATAAGACAATGAATTATTAACATTGAGTAGCTACAACTTTTGGTTCGAGGTTTGAACCTTTAGTTAGCTTTCATTTTGACATCAACAGTATATTAGCATCTCATAATATACAACATCTATAACTATTCAATATCTGAAAATACCCTGAATTTACCTCCTAAACACAAAAAAGTGACTTACCTATGTAGCTCTCACCTGCTTCTGTTGTGTCATTGGTACTATTGTTGGTCATACACACAGTAGAAGCATGACACAGTCTTGAAAGTGGACTTCGACCGAGGAAATCATATCATTTTACTGGAAGACAGATATGTTTGCTACCCACCGTTATTTAGGCAGGGCAGATACAGGTAGAGAGTGATATGGTGCAAAGTTGCATCACTCCAGCTGGCGTTATCACTTTAATTATGTTTACATACTGTTTTACCCACTTCATATACAGTACCAGTCAAAGGTTTGGACACACCTACTCATTCAAGGGTTTTTCTTTATTTTTACTATTTTCTAAATTGTGGAATAATAGTGAAGAAATCACAACTATGGAAGAACACATATTGAATCATGTAGTAACCAAAAAAAGTGTTAATCAAATCAAAATACAATTTATATTTGAAATTCTTTAAATAGCCACCCTTTGCCTTGATTACAGCTTTGCACACTCTTGGCATTCTCTCAACCAGATTCATGAGGTAGTCACCTGGAATGCTTTTCCAACAGTCTTGAAGAAGTTCCCACATATGCTGAGCACTTGTTGGCTGATTTTATTTCCCTCTGCGGTCAGACTCATTCCAAACATCTCAATTGGGCTGAGGTCGGGTGATTGTGGAGGCCAGGTAATTTGATGCAGCACTCCATCACTCTCCTTCTTGGTCAAATAGCCCTTACACATCCTGGAGGTTTGTTTTGGGTTATTGTCCTGTTGAAAAACAAATGTTAGTCCCACTAAGCGCAAACCAGATGGGATGGCGTATCGCTGCAGAATGCTGTAGTAGCCATGCTGGTTAAGTGTGCATTGAATTCCAAATAAATCACTGACAGTGTCACCTGCAAAGCACCCCCACACCATCACACCTCCTCCTCCATGCTTCACGGTGGGAACCACACATGCGGAGATCATCCGTTCACCTACTCTGTGTCTCACAAAGTCACGGCGGTTGGAACCAAAAATCTCAAATTTGGACTCATCAGACCAAAGGACAGATTTCCACCGGTCTAAATGTCCATTGCTCATGTTTCTTGGCCCAAGCAAGTCTCTTCTTCTTATTGGTGTCCTTTAGTAGTGGTTTCTTTGCAGCAATTCGGGTGAAACGTCCAAGCTGCATCTGAATGCCAACCAGTGGCGACCCGTCATTCAGGGCAGTGCCCCACCTGTTTTCCATGTTATTGTGGAATTAATACATCTTGAGCGTGCCGTCTTTAGCCAACTCTCTTGCTATCTCTCTCAGTCTCTCCAAACCAGTCAGGTTTCAAGACTGGTCATTCAACTGAGACTGCTCTTCTCTGTGTCACGGAGGCTCTCCGCACGGCTAAAGATAACTCTCTCTCCTCTGCTCTTGTCCTTCTAGACCTGTCTCCTGCCTTTGATACTATGAACCATCAGATCCTCCTCTCCACCCTCTCCGAGTTGGGCATCTTCGGCGCTGCTCACTCCTGGATTGCGTCCTACCTGACAGGTCGCTCCTACCAAGTGGCGTGGCGAGAATCTGTCTCCGCACCATGTGCTCTCACCACTGGTGTCCCCCAGGGCTCAGTTCTAGGCCCTCTCCTATTCTCGCTATACACCAAGTCACTTGGCTCTGTCATATCCTCACATGGCCTCTCCTATCATTGCTACGCAGACGACACACAACTAATCTTCTCCTTTCCCCATTCTGATAACCAGGTGGCGAATCGCATCTCTGCATGTCTGGCAGACATATCAGTGTGGATGACGGATCACTACCTCAAGCTGAACCTCGGCAAGACGGAGCTGCTCTTCCTCCCGGGGAAGGACTGCCCGTTCCATGATCTCGCCATCACGGTTGACAACTCTGTTGTGTCCTCCTCCCAGAGTGCAAAGAGCCTTGGCGTGACTCTGGACAACACCCTGTCGTTCTCTGCTAACATCAAGGCGGTGACCCGATCCTGTAGGTTCATGCTCTACAACATTCGGAGAGTACGACCCTGCCTTACACAGGAAGCGGCACAGGTCCTGGTTGGCTGATTGGCTGTGGTCCTCTGTAGCTCAGCTGGTAGAGCACGGCGCTTGTAACGCCAAGGTAGTGGGTTCGATCCCCGGGACCACCCATACACAAAAATGTATGCACTCATGACTGTAAGTCGCTTTGGATAAAAGCGTCTGCTAAATGGCATATTATATTAAAAAGGTCCTAATCCAGGCACTTGTCATCTCCCGTCTGGATTACTGCAACTCGCTGTTGGCTGGGCTCCCTGCCTGTGCCATTAAACCCCTACAACTCATCCAGAATGCCGCAGCCCGTCTGGTGTTCAACCTTCCCAAGTTCTCTCACGTCACCCCGCTCCTCCGCACACTCCACTGGCTTCCAGTTGAAGCTTGCATCTGCTACAAGACCATGGTGCTTGCCTACGGAGCTGTGAGGGGAACGGCACCTCCGTACCTTCAGGCTCTGATCAGTCCCTACACCCAAACGAGGGCATTGCGTTCATCCACCTCTGGCCTGCTGGCCCCCCTACCTCTGCGGAAGCATAGTTCCCGCTCAGCCCAGTCAAAACTGTTCGCTGCTCTGGCACCCCAATGGTGGAACAAGCTCCCTCACGACGCCAGGACAGCGGAGTCACTCACCACCTTTCCCGGAGACACTTGAAATCCCACCTCTTTAAGGAATACCTGGGATAGGATAAAGTAATCCTTCTACCCCCCCCTTACCCCACCCCCCCCCAAAAAAGAAGAAAAAAACATATTGTAAAGTGGTTATCCCACTGGCTATAAGGTGAATGCACCAATTTGTAAGTCGCTCTGGATAAGATCGTCTGCTAAATGACGTAAATGTAAATGTAAATGTACTATCAGTTTGCAAATAATGTACAAAATATATAATTGACTTAATAAAGCTATTGGTGTCCTTTAGTAGTGGTTTATTTGCAGCAATTCGACCATGAAGGCCTGATGCACGCAGTCTCCTCTGAACAGTTGATGTTGAGATGTGTCTGTTACTTGAACTCTGTGAAGTATCTATTTGGGCTGCAATTTCTGGTAACTCTAATGAACTTATCCTCTGCAGCAGAGGTAATTATGGGTCTTCCTTTCCTGTGGTGGTCCTCATGAGAGCCAGTTTCATCATAGCGCTTGATGGTTTTTGCGACTGCACTTGAAGAAACGTTCAAAGTTCTTGACATTTTCCACTTTAACTGACCTTCATGTCTTAAAGTAATGATGGACTGTCGTTTCTCTTTGCTTATTTGAGCTGTTCTTGCCATAATATGTGTCACGGTTTCGGCCGAGGCTGCTCCTCTTCCTTGTTCGGGCAGGCTTCGGCGGTCGTCGTCTCCGGAGTACTAGCTGCCACCGTTCTATGTTTCATGTTCGTTTGGTTTTGTCTCTTTGTAACACCTGTCCCTTGTTTGTGTTTGATTATGTTCCCTATTTAGTTTCGTTTGTTTGGGTCAGGTGTTATGCGTGATTGTATTTTGTCAGCTTGCCACAGAGGAGTTTGTTCTCTCTCGTTTGTTGTCATTTTCGAGAGTTCGCACTGCGTGCGCTTTTTCTTGTTTTCCGCACTGTGTTTGTGCGTAATTGTTCGCGCCGCCCGGTTGGGTTGGCGACTCTTTACCTGATTTGGATTTACTAAAGTCTGTTGAAGTCATCCTGGTTCCTGCGCTTGATTCCCTACACTCATCCACACACAGCACTCTGACAGAATCACGCATCATTCCATGGAATCAGCAGGAGCGACCGCGCCAACAGCAGGGATGGAGGTCTGCGCCCGTGTATTGATTACCGCGGTCTCAATCAGATTACGGTGAAGTACAGCTATCCACTTCCTCTGATTGCGACTATGACGGAGTCACTGCACGGTGCGCAGTTCTTTACAAAATTGGATCTCAGGAGCGTATATAACTTGGTGCGCATTAGAGAGGGCGATGAATGGAAGACAGCGTTTAGCACGACTTCCGGACACTACGAGTATCTAGTCATGCCATATGGGTTAATGAATGCTCCCTCAGTCTTCCAATCCTTCGTCGATGAGATTTTCCGGGACATGCAGGGACAGGGGAGTAGTCGTGTACATCGACGACATTCTGGTGTACAGTCCTACCCGAGCAGAGCATGTAGCCCTGGTGCGCCGAGTATTGAGGAGGCTGTTGGAGCATGACCTATATGTCAAGGCAGAGAAATGTCTGTTTTTTCAGAAGTCGGTCTCCTTTCTGAGTTACCAGTTGTCTGCGTCAGGGGTGAAGATGGAGGTAGACCGGGTGTCAGCTGTGCGTAATTGGCAGACCCCAACCACTGTGAAGGAGGTGCAACAGTTCTTGGGTTTTGCGAATTATTACCGGAGGTTTATCCGGGGTTTTGGACAGGTGGCAGCTCCCATAATGTCTCTGTTAAAGGGGGGTCCGGTGCGCTTGCGGTGGTCAGCTGAGGCGGACAGGGCTTTTGGGAGACTGAAGGACCTGTTTACCACAGAGGAGTTTGTTCTCTCTCGTTTGTTGTCATTTTCGAGAGTTCGCACTGCGTGCGCTTTTTCTTGTTTTCCGCACTGTGTTTGTGCGTAATTGTTCGCGCCGCCCGGTTGGGTTGGCGACTCTTTACCTGATTTGGATTTACTAAAGTCTGTTGAAGTCATCCTGGTTCCTGCGCTTGATTCCCTACACTCATCCACACACAGCACTCTGACAGAATGCCATAATATGGACTTAATATGCCATAATATGGACTATTTTACCAAATAGGGCTATCTTCTGTATATCACCCCTACCTTGTCACAACACAAATGATTGGCTGAAATGCATTAAGAAGGAAATAAATTCCACAAATTAGATAAACATTGGCATTAGAATGGCCCGATAAGATAAACGTGGCACCGTCATAGGATGCCAACTTTCCAACAAGTCAGAGCTGCCCCGGTCTACTATAAGTGCTGTTATTGTGAAGTGGAAACGTCTAGGAGCAACAAAGGCTCAACCGCGAAGTGTTAGTCCACACAAGCTCACAAAACAGGACCACCGAGTTCTGAAGCACGTAAAAATAATCTGTCCTTGGTTGCAACACTCACTACCGAGTTCCAAACTGCTTCTGGAAGCAACATCAGCACAATATCTGTTAGTCGGGAGCTTGATGAAATGAGTTTCCATGTCCGAGCAGCCGCACACAAGCCTAAGATCACCATGCGCAATGCCAAGCATCAGCTGGAGTGGTGTAAAGCTCGCCGCCATTGGACTCTAGCAGTGTAAACGTGTTCTCTGGAGTGATGAATGACGCTTCACCATCTGGCAGTCCGACGGACGAATCTGGGTTTTGCGGATGCCAGGAGAACGCTACCTGCCCCAATGCATAGTGCCAACTGTAAAGTTTGGTGGAGGAGGAATAATGGTCTGCGGGCTGTTTTTCATGGTTCAGGCTCCTTAGTTCCAGTGAAAGGAAATCTTAACGCTACAGTATACAATTACATTCTAGACTATTTTGTGCTTCCAACTTTGTGACAACAGTTTGGGGAAGGCCCTTTCCTGTTTCAGCATGACAATACCCCCGTGCACAAAGCGAGGTCCATACAGAAATGGTATGTCGAGATCGGTGTAGAAGAACTTGACTGGCCTGCACAGAGCCCTGACCTCAACCCCATCGAACACCTTTGGGATGAATTGGAACGCCGACTGCGAGCCATGCTAACCACCCAACGTCAGTGCCCGACCTCACTAATGCTCTTGTGGCTGAATGGAAGAAAGTCCCCTCTGCAATGTTCCAACATGTAGTGGAAAGCCTTCCCAGAAGAGTTTAGGCTGTTGTAGCAGCAAAGGGGGGACCAACTCCATAGTAATGCCCATGATTTTGGAATGAGATCAGATTTCCACATACGAGCAGGTGTCCACATACTTTTGGCCATGTAGTGTACCTTAAAGAACATTTTAAAGATTGGAGGCAGTCTGGGAAGCATGTCAGTCAACCATTTTTATAAAATGGCAGCAATTTTGATTTCCTGTTAGAAGGAAATAGTGTAAAATCATTCCAAACAATACAAAAATGACTTTGTAATGTTATCTACCCACTAAAGAAACCCCACAGATTATATAGACAATAATTCTGATCATAAAATACTCTTAAGACATTCATGGGGGTCACATTGAGGTAATTTTGACCAAAGTCCAGCAGCTACGGGGAAAAAATGGTGGACTTTGTGGTAACAAATTTCACACACAGCTGGGGCATGTCTAAAGAAGTATCATGGCTATAGTGCCATCACATATTTAATCCATTACACGCCTGGCGGCCATTTCCAATATGGCCACCAACCAGCTGCATGGTGTCATATTGGACAGGATTCACATGGACATATCTCTATAAATAATTGGTACATACAGCCCAATGATGGCTTAAAATGTTTGAGGGGGTCTGGAAAACACAATAAAATGGCCCAGAAATTCCATACATACATTTCCTTTAAACTTTTAGTAGAAAAGTGGTGAAAATTACAATAAAATAAAAAAATATCATGGATAGTTCCAATAGTTTACATGTAAACACTCTAAAAAGTCACATGGGTGTTCCCTGAAGTCTACTTATTGCAATTATATATAATATGATGTTCTGTTTTGTGTCAATTCGAAGAAAAATCTAAGGAAACCTGCCCTGTACACGTCACTTTAGGTAAAATCCCATTGGAATGTATTATGTCCAGCAGCAAGACAGGCAACCCATTTTAACAAAATACTTTTATGATGAGACCTTTCAGCCTTTACACAAAGTAAGCAAAGGTCTAAACAAAGATGTCTAGCTATAGTACCACTGCAGATTTAACCTATTATACTCAGTGGTGTAGTGCTGTTTTTTTTTGGGTGCCGGAGTGCATATCTTTTTCTTATGACGTCATCATATCTCAATCAATATTTGCGCCATAGCCTGTTGAATAAAATAATTGTACATGCATAAAACACATAAATGTTTGTAGGTCTATACCAAATTATGCCAACCTAATTTCAAAATAGGAACTCATCACTGTCAATTGTGAATAATAATTATTATCGTTTTAACGGGTGAAACGACCCATCATTCAGGGAAGAGCCCCACCTGTTTTGAGCCCCACCTGTTTTGCATGTTATTGTGGAATTAATATGGACACATATGTGTCACATATCAGTTTGCAAATAATGTAACAAATAAATCATTGAGTTAATAAAGCTGCATACAAACATGGTCTCTTTTTCAATCCTTGTCATATGAAGAGAAATTATAGATAAAACGTATCGGTGCTCATCACCATTGGACATAAACATTACACAACAAGTTGGAAATCGCAAATTCAACAATGAGTGGTTTGAAAGGAATCAGTGGCTAACAGCAAGCCTTGCAAAGCATTCACTAGCCTGCTATTCAGGGGAGTGGGTGTGGGGTCCAAGTCTGGATTTAAGAGTCTTTTTTCCAAGCTTAAAAGGATAAACATTCAACATTGGCCATGCTGTCAATCCAGCACGACTTCTGCCGCGTTCAAAAGAACTGGAAACTGGAAACGGGGAAATTTCAGACCTCAGTGAGTTCAAGAACACTAGGAACTCGGAAATAAATGAGCTCCGACTGGGAAAATGCATTTTGAACGGTCATCCAGCTAAGAATTCCATGTCAGGAACTCGGGCCTCTTTCCAGAGCTCCGACCTGAAGATCACTGACATCATGATTCGACCTTGTTTTTTTCCAGAGGTCCCAGTTGTCTTGAAAGCACCATAAATCCAGAGAATGCCAGACTTTAATGACAACGTTTGTTGACAAAACTTGCCCACAAGGACCACCGCGCCACCTTCGAGTACAGCACAACAAGGTGAGTCCAACATGGGGAACCGTGAGTTGCTAGCGGTCAAGCTCACCCTGGGAGAGTGGAGGCATTGGCTAGAGGGGGCCGCCCATCCATTCATCGTATGGACGGACCATAAGAACTTAGCTTACATTCAGGGGGCCAAGAGGCTCAACTCGCGCCAGGCCAGGTGGTCTTCACCAGGTTCCGGTTCACCATCTCATACCGTCCGGGGTCGAAGAACACCAAGCCTGACGCGCTCTCCCGGCAGTTCGACCCTGTGGACCTGATGGAGAGGGACAATCCAGCATGTCCCCAATGTCCTGATTGCTGCACCAGTTTCGTGGGGAATCGATAGGCTGATCAGAGCAGCGCTAAGGTGGGAGCCCGATCCGGGCGGAGGTCCATCTGGGAGGATGTACGTACCAACCCCCCCTATTCCCAGAGCAAGAGGAGGAGGCGTCGGTCCCGTCGGTCCAGACCCACATCAGTCACTGTCGCCGCACCTGGAGGCAGGTACGGGCGGCGCTTAAGCAGGCCTTGGTCAGGTCTCAACATCAGGCCAACCGCAGGCGTCGCCCGGCCCCAGTTTGTCACCCGGGACAGAGGGTGTGGCTCTCCACGCGGGATCTTCCCCTCCAAGTGGAGTCCAGGAAGTTGTGCCACCGGTTCACAGGGCCATTCAGAGTGGACCGGCGAGTCAACCCAGTGGCCTACCGCCTACTCGTAAGAGTATTTTGTGATCAGAATTATTGTCTATATTATCTGTGGGGTTTATTTAATGGGTAAATAACATTACAAAGTCATATTTATATTGTTTGGAATGATTTAACCTTATTTTCTTCTAACGTGAAATCTGGATGGAAGCCATTTTATTAAAATGGCCACCCTGGTTGACTGACAGGCTTCCCAGTGTGCCAAGTTTGATTCTTGTATCATAAAATTTAACAATTATTTCACCCATCCGCTGGACTAATAGGGAAGTAGGTTACAGTATAGTGTAATGGTCTACAGCAGTGGTTGCCAACCAGGGGTACTAGTCTCCCTTCCTCAACTGAGCTGATGTGTGATCTTTGTGACGTACTAATCTCGACTAACCTGGATTTGAATATATCATACAGTGCTGTGAAAAAGTATTTGCCCCCTTTCTGATTTTCTCTATTTTTGCATATTTTTTTATACTGAATGTTAACAGATCTTCAACCAAACCCTAATATTAGATAAAAGGAAACTGAGTTTACAAATAACCCCAAAAATGTATACTTATTTTGTTTATACAAAACCCAATTCCCCTGTGTGAAAAAGTAATTGCCCCCTTACACACAATAACTGGCTGTGCAACATTTAGCTGCAATGACTGCAACCAAATGCTTCCTGTAGTTGTTGATCAGTCTCTTACATCGCTGTGGAGGAATGTTGGACCACTTCTGCATGCAGAACTGCTTTAACTGAATGACATTTGTGGGTTTTCAAGCATGAACTGCTCTTTTCAAGTCATTCCACAACATCTCAATTGTGATTAGGTCTGGACTTTGACTAGACTATTCCAAAACATCACATTTGTTGCTTTTTAACCATTTTCATGTAGACTTGATTGTGTGTTTTGGATTATTATCTTGCTGCATGACCCAGGTGTGCTTCAGCTTCAGGTCACAGATGGGTGGCCTGACATTCTCCTGTAGAATTCTCTGATACAGAGCATAATTCATTGCTCCTTCTATTAAGGCAAGTTGTCCAGGTCCTGAGGCAGCAAAGCATCCCCCAAACCATCACACTACCACCACCATGCTTGACCTTTGGTATGTAGTGCATTTGAGGTTTAAAAAGGCTTCTGAAGTTTGTAATTTCCCCTTAGAAATGTCAGACTTGTTTTTCCTTTACAAATAAATGTATCAACCCCTACAAAAATGCCCATTAATTATAATCCACATAATAATTAACATTTCCTGTTGCTGCAGGATTATTTTCCTGCTGTAGGAAACTGGCTCAAATTACGATCCTATATCTGTATACAGAGAAACAAATGGGGGAGGTTAAAGAAAGTTATAGATGCTGCCTCTGAAGCAAAAAGCAAAAGACCCAATACATGCAGTAGAATTTGCACATCTTTATTAAGATCTGATTTTTTAAAAGTATAATTAAAAAATATATATATCAAAAAGGCAGAAGGAAAGATAACAAACGTTTAACTGAAGATAAATTATGCTGATCTGAATGACCAGTTGAGGAACATACAGCTATGGTGGCTGACAAGGCTATGACCACTTGTTGAGGAATATACAGATATTGTGGCTGACATAGAAGTGCACACTTAATTGTAACTTCAAATCAAAATAGAATAGAAAAGGCAGGAACCTAGGAATAAATCTAAAGAGGAACCAGGCTCTGAGGGGTGGCCAGTCCTCTTCTGGCTGTGCCGGGTGGAGATTATAAGAGTACATGGCCATTAAGGCCAGATCTCTCTTCAAAATCTGTCTTCATTAACTTCCCAGTCAGTCTATTGTGTGTATTGGACATTCATATTGAAATGGAAGAGCCCCACCTGTTTTGAGCCCCACCTGTTTAGCTAAAAAAAAAAAATATATAGCTAAAAACGAAATATTTTGGCATGTCACATATCAGTTTGCAAACAATGTACTTTTTACACGTTTTTCTCCCCAATTTCGTGATATCAAATTGGTAGTTACAGTGTCACGCCCTGGCTCTGGGGACTCTTATATGTTGAGCCAGGGTGTGGATTGTCTATGTTGTTTTTTCTATGTTTAGGTTTCAGTTCTAGATTATGTATATCTATGTTGGCCAGGGTGGTTCCCAATCAGAGACAGCTGTAGCTCATTGTCTCTGATTGGGAACCATACTTAGGCAGCCTGTTGGCACTTGTTATTTGTGGGATCTTGTTCTGTATAGGTTTGTGTTGGTGAACCTTTTGACTACACGTATCGTTTTGTTGTTTTGTTGCATTGTATAAAGTACGCATTAAAAGATGTACGCCTATCACGCTGCGCCTTGGTCCGGTTCTTACGACGATCGTGACAGAAGATCCCACCAAAGGAGGACCAAGCAGCGTGTCCAGGAACAGACAGCCTGGACTTGGGAGGAGATCCTGGACGGGAAGGGATCCTGGACTTGGGACGAGATTCAGGCCGGAATGGATCGCCGTCCTTGGGAGGAGACTGTGGAGGCGCGCTACAGAGAGGAGCAGCGGCAACGCAGAGGGTGCCGGCCGAGGAGGAAGCCCGAGAGACAGCCCCAATAATTTTTTTGGGGGGGGCTAAAGGGGTGGTAGGCGGAGCCTAGAGGTAGAGCAGAGCCAACTTCCCGTACTCAGGCTAGGGAGCGTGAGACTGGGCAGGCTCCGTGTTATGCGGAGCCACGTACTGTGCCGCGAGTGTTCCGGCACAGTCCTGTACGTCCTGTGCTAGCACCACGCACTGTTAGGCCTACTGCTGCTAGGTAGCTCTCTCTCTGCTCTTCCCCTCCCCTCTGTTTGTCCTTGATTGCAGGAGTGAAGTCTGGTGTGCGGGAGTCAGGGTTCCAGCTGCAGCTCATTCACCATAATCACCTCAGCCTTTAAGACCCGGTCAAACTTGCCACTCATCGTCAGATCATAGTCAAGACGACCATGTTAGTCTCGCTGCCGACTCAACCTGTTTGTTTTCGCTCTTTGTGTTTTTTGGCCTGTTCTATTTACTTTTCTCCTGTGCCACAGATTATTGGAACCTGACTCCTGCCTCCGCTTCACTCCTGCCACCACCATCCTGCTTTCCACTACCGGACCTCCCTTTTGGACTCACCACGGACACTAGGACATTACGGTACCACACCTGCTCTGACCTGGATCTGTTACCCTCCCTGTAACCTGGACTTGCTCTTCCCCTATTATTGGAAACCTGGACAAATTGAACATTGTAAATAAACCTGTTAAACCTTCTCTGGCTCGGTGTGGTTGTCTGCATTTGGGTTCAAATCCAGTTTAATCATGACACGCACGTGTCGTGCTAAGGTGGGCATGCAGCCAGGACGGAGTGTGCCGGCTCAACGCTCGTGGCCTCCAGTACCCCTCCTCGGTCCCGGATATCCTGCGCCAGTGCCAAGTGCTGTAGCGCCAGTACGAGTGCACAGCCCTGTACGTCCTGTGCTGATGCCTCACACATATTGTGTGGAGATAGGCATTCAGCCAGGACGGGTTGTGTCAGCTCTCCGCTCCAGACCTCCAGTCCGCCTCCACAGTCCAGCCCGGCCCGTTCCGGCTCCCCGCACCAAGCCAATGGTGCGTGTACCCAGTCCAGCCCGGCCCGTTCCTGCTCCCCGCACCAAGCCAGTGGTGCGTGTCGTCAGCCCGGTCCGGCCCGTTCCAGCTCCCCGCACCAAGCCAGTGGTGCGCGTCGCCAGCCCGGCCCGGCCTATTCCTGCCCCTCGCACCAAGCCAGTGGTGCGCGTCGTCAGCCCGGTCCGGCCTGTTCCTGCTCCCCGCACCAAGCCAGTGGTGCGCGTCGTCAGCCCGGTCCGGCCCGTTCCTGCTCCCCGCACCAAGCCAGTGGTGCGCGTCGCCAGCCCGTTCCGGCCTGTTCCTGCTCCCCGCACCAAGCCAGTGGTGCGCGTCTTCAGTCCGGCACAGCCCGTGCCTGTTCCACCGGTGCCTGGTCAGGTACCGGTCAGCTGCTCCACACCGGAGCCTGAGAAATCCGCTCCACCGGTGTCCAGTCAAACTCCGGCCAGCGGGGCCAGACTAGACCAGGGGCACTACGGGGGGGTAGCGAGAGAGTGGTGGCCACGCCCGGAGCCGGATCCGCCTCCGAGGCGGAATGCCCACCCGGCCCCTCCCCTGTTGGGTTTAGTTGGCGCGGTCGCAGTCCGTGCCGTTGTGGGGGGGGTACTGTCACGCCCTGGCTCTGGGGACTCTTATATGTTGAGCCAGGGTGTGGATTGTCTATGTTGTTTTTTCTATGTTTAGGTTTCAGTTCTAGATTATGTATATCTATGTTGGCCAGGGTGGTTCCCAATCAGAGACAGCTGTAGCTCATTGTCTCTGATTGGGAACCATACTTAGGCAGCCTGTTGGCACTTGTTATTTGTGGGATCTTGTTCTGTATAGGTTTGTGTTGGTGAACCTTTTGACTGCACGTATCGTTTTGTTGTTTTGTTGCATTGTATAAAGTACGCATTAAAATATGTACGCCTATCACGCTGCGCCTTGGTCCGGTTCTTACGACGATCGTGACATACAGTCTTGTCCCATCGCTGCAGCTCCCGTACGGACTCTGGAGAGGCAAAGGTTGAGAGCCATGCGTCCTCCGAAACACGACCCTGCCAAGTCGCACTGCTTCTTGACACAATGCTTGCTTAACCTGGAAGCCAGTCGCAGCAATATGTCGGAGGAAACACCGTACAACTGGCGACCGTGTCAGCGTGCATGCGCCCGGCCTGCCACAGGAGTCGCTAGAGAAAGATGGGACAAGGACATCTCGGCTGGCCAAACCCTTCCCTAACCCGGAAGTCGCTGGGCCAATTCTGCGCCGCCTCATGGGTTTCCCCCCCATAATTAAACATATTTGAGTTAATAAAGCCGCATACAAACATGGTCTCTTCTTTGCTTTCTTGAGTAAGGCAGCTCCAAAATGCAGGTGTTTCAGCCTAGCTCAGTGCTTTCTGTGGTGGTGGGGCAACCAGCGGAAAATACGGAGCATTGGGGTTGGTAATGTTCTCTAGTTGCGCCGTGATTGGCTCAGTGTTCTGTCACTCATGGGGACACTATGTCACCACAAAATCTACGAGCAGAGCTCGAAAATTCAAGCCCCTTGAGTGCTGCCATAGAGTTACATTAGAAGTGCCCATCCAAGAAGGCTCAAGGTCATTGGCCACAGATAAAATTACATCAAATCACGTTATATCTACCGTAGCGTTGATTGGATTGATCATGTCAACATCATACTTTCAGAATCTTAGCTAGCAAGCAAGCAGTCATCATCATGAATCAAGTAAACAATCTACTGGCAAATCCTTTTCAATCCTTGTCATATGAAGAGAAATTATAGATAAAAAAGTATTAACATTAAACAACAATTTAGAAATCGTCCAAGTCTGGGTTTAAGGGTCTCTTTTCCAAGTTTAAAAGGATAAACATTAAACATTGGCCATGCTGTCAATCCAGCATGACTTTTGCCACGTTCGAAACAACTGGAAACTCGGAACTGGAAAATGTTCGACTTCACTGAGTTCACGACAACTGGGAACTCGGAAAAAAACTAGCTCCGACTGGGAAAATACGTTTTTGAACGGTCATCCAACTCGGAATTCCAAGTCGGGAACTCAGGCCTCTTTCTAGAGCTCCGACCTGAAGATCACTGACGTCATGATTCAACCTTGTTTTTTTCAGAGTTCCCAGTTGTCTTGAAAGCACCATAAATCCAGAGAATGCCAGACTTTGATGAAAAAACTTTCCCACAAGGACCGCCGCGCCACCTCCCTGTTCAAGTGAGCACAACAAAGTGAGTCCAAAAATGTATTCTATGCTGCTGCATAAAGGATGTAATATGCCAGGGAGTTACAGTGGGGGAAAAAAGTATTTAGTCAGCCACCAATTGTGCAAGTTCTCCCACTTAAAAAGATGAGAGAGGCCTGTAATTTTCATCATAGGTACAAGTCACCTATGACAGACAAATTCAGGAAAGAAAATCCAGAAAATCACATTGTAGGATTTTTAATGAATTTATTTGCAAATTATGGTGGAAAATAAGTATTTGGTCACCTACAACCAAGCAAGATTTCTGGCTCTCACAGACCTGTAACTTCTTCTTTAAGAGGCTCCTCTGTCCTCCACTCGTTACCTGTATTAATGGCACCTGTTTGAACTTGTTATCAGTATAAAAGACACCTGTCCACAACCTCAAACAGTCACACTCCAAACTCCACTATGGCCAAGACCAAAGAGCTGTCAAAGGACACCAGAAACCAAATTGTAGACCTGCACCAGGCTGGGAAGACTGAATCTGCAATAGGTAAGCAGCTTGGTTTGAAGAAATCAACTGTGGGAGCAATTATTAGGAAATGGAAGACATACAAGACCACTGATAATCTCCCTCGATCTGGGGCTCCACGCAAGATCTCACCCCGTGGGGTCAAAATGATCACAAGAACGGTGAGCAAAAATCCCAGAACCACACGGGGGGACCTAGTGAATGACCTGCAGAGAGCTGGGACCAAAGTAACAAAGCCTACCATCAGTAACACACTACGCCGCCAGGGACTCAAATCCTGCAGTGCCAGACGTGTCCCCCTGCTTAAGCCAGTACATGTCCAGGCCCGTCTGAAGTTTGCTAGAGTGCATTTGGATGATCCAGAAGAGAATTGGGAGAATGTCATATGGTCAGATGAAACCAAAATATAACTTTTTGGTAAAAACTCAACTTGTCTTGTTTGGAGGACAAAGAATGCTGAGTTGCATCCAAAGAATACCATACCTACTGTGAAGCATGGGGGTGGAAACATCATGCTTTGGGGCTGTTTTTCTGCAAAGGGACCAGGCGACTGATCCGTGTAAAGGAAAGAATGAATGGGGCCATGTATCGTGAGATTTTGAGTGAAAACCTCCTTCCATCAGCAAGGGCATTGAAGATGAAACGTGGCTGGGTCTTTCAGCATGACAATGATCCCAAACACACCGCCCGGGCAACGAAGGAGTGGCTTCGTAAGAAGCATTTCAAGGTCCTGGAGTGGCCTAGCCAGTCTCCAGATCTCAACCCCATAGAAAATCTTTGGAGGGAGTTGAAAGTCCGTGTTGCCCAGCGACAGCCCCAAAACATCACTGCTCTAGAGGAGATCTGCATGGAGGAATGGGCCAAAATACCAGCAACAGTGTGTGAAAACCTTGTGAAGACTTACAGAAAACGTTTGACCTGTGTCATTGCCAACAAAGGGTATATAACAAAGTATTGAGAAACTTTTGTTATTGACCAAATACTTATTTTCCACCATAATTTGCAAATAAATTCATAAAAAATCCTACAATGTGATTTTCTGGATTTCTTTTGCTCATTTTGTATGTCATAGTTGACGTGTACCCATGATGAAAATTACAGGCCTCTCTCATCTTTTTAAGTGGGAGAACTTGCACAATTGGTGGCTGACTAAATACTTTTTTTCCCCACTGTATGTATACTGTAGCTAAGAAAGTAATACTAAGTGTATGTTGTGTAGTAAGCTGTTAGTAGCCCACGTGCCTCACCCTAATAATTTGGTCCCTTTCCCCATCATGACTTAGCCTACTGTTCTGACTTGGTGGTGCACATGTAGCCTATAGCCTGTTTTAGAGAAATGTAGTCATTGAATATTGTAAGAGCTTTCATTGTCTGCTTATATGCCCCCTTTATTTATCCTACGGTTCTGACGCGGTGAACAGGGTGAATGGTGTAAGAACGGCCCATGTTCTGAATTCTGTCGCTGTACATTTAAAAAGTGCTGAACAAATAGTTATATTGACTACGTCCGTCGTAGCTCGCTCATTAATGTCTTAATCAAAATTACGGATTGCCTCTTATCCGCTCATCATCCCCTTATGCCATAGTTTGTACATCTCAATTGTCAGTGGAAACCACATTTGTTTAAGCAAGTCAGCCATACCAGCTATATTTTTAAAAAAGGCAGTACATTCATATTTAATATTCAAGGTGCAAATAGGAAATAGCAATGATGAACTTCTCATCCCGTGGCAGGAATTCCGTCTGGCTCTGCTTCAGGACCTTCGCCGTTCTGTCTATATTCCGGAGGAGCTCTTTAGCTACCTACCCTGGCCTGGCAATTAGATCATTTCCAAGTGAACGTATTGTCATCACAACAAAGCAAATAGCTATCAGTTTTAGTTATGAACATAGAGCCAGAGACGCTTTAAACCATTTATCTGTGCCTGGTTGGCTACGTCACACAATATTTTCACCCGCCTAGCGCAGCGATGAGAGAGCAGCATTGCACCAAAGTTATGCACAATACATTTGCTTGGCTTTCCTTTCTGCCTCTGATGAGTCACATGCACAAGTGTAAACGACATAAACATATCCAGGCGGCGCTTGGCTGCACCATGTTTTACTGGACGTGTGTACGTATACAGTATATGGCCTTAACTTAATGCACATAAAAACAGAAAACGTAAAACCTGGGTCGCAGAGATGAGAGGCACGCAAAATAGACAACTGAATCTGAGTTTGCACAAAGTGTAGCCTTTTTGGTTTGCATCGTAAACATGCATCATTCAGTCACGACTGCTAATGAGGCTCCTGGCTTTTCAGACTGTTGTAATTACTGAGGGGTTTTACACACCTTTACCTATTAGTTCCTTTAATATTCGGATGAAAACACTGAAACTGGAAATAAGCTATTGAATGGTCAGTGGTCATCACCATTTGAAGCATGTAATTAACTCAATATAAAAAAACTGAGGGAATGGATAAAAAAACAGAGGGAACGGATTAGCCTGGCTGTTTTTTTCCCTCCACCATGACCCCTAAAGGGGCTCCGTAATTTGTTTCGTTTTTGGTCACTCCTAGCATGTTGCACTTGCTGAATGAATAAAGGCAATGGGAGGGATTGGGCGTGTATACATGCGGTTCGTGTGTGAGTGTATGTGTGTGTGAGTGTGTGTGTGTGAGTGTATGTGTGTGTGTGTGTGTGTGTGCGTGTGTGTGTGTGTGTGTGTGTGTGTGTGTGTGTGTGTGTATAAAATAAGAAAATGTCATGCTTGCAGCAACATCATTTAATTCAATTCAATAAATTACATCTCAGGCACTTTAGGCATTTTATGATTTCACTTTTCCTTAGATCATTCTTGACATCTCATATCTCACACATTCTCAAATTACAACAACAAAAGCATGAATAAGTTAATAAAAGCGGGTAATGTAATGACAACATTCACAAATTCAAAAAAAATGATATTGGGACAAAATATTTAACATTGACATTACGGACTGTTATGAATTTGTGTGCATTTTAAAGAGCATTTTACTGGAATTACAGAGTGGTCCTCTGTAGCTCAGTTGGTAGAGCATGACTCTTACAATGCCAGAATAGTGGGTTTGATTCCTGGGGCCACCCATATGCAAAAAATTTTTTTAAATGGCATATATTATTATTGAGTATCATGTCACTGTTAGGTTCCACCTTGTGTTTGTGTGTGACTACATTCATCTGCCAGTAAACATGAAACTCTTGAGTTCTCTTCTCTCTTTCTCTCCATCTACATGGGAGTCACTTTGTTGCTTGCGTTCTTCTCATGTTTGTCCAAGTTATCGTATTTGACGTCGCTGTCCTTAAGATGCATGTTGTACTGGTTGCCTAGTAGAGATTCAGTTGATAGAATTATGAGAAAGAGAGGGAGAAGGAAAAATAGAGGTGAGAGAGAGAGGAAAAAGAGGTGTAAGGTTTATTAATTAGTTGATTTATGACAGTTAGGTCCAGGTGTTTCTCCTGGTCAGGTCACTAAGGTGATCAAGGCTTTAGTTAGGAAAGATAGAGGGCGACCTACTTGTCATGCAATCTAGTGGAAGAACACCTTTTCAAGAGTGTAAACCGTAACACGTCTTTTTAAAAGTAGCATTGATTTCACAATTTCCCTCCTGATCATCACTTCATAGAATTATGAAAGTGTATATTTGACCTGCAGAACGAAAACTTAAAGCGGCTCTCCATAAATGCTGTATATTTTTTTGCCAGTAGTTCTAAAAGCAGCGCCCAAGAGCCAAATAGGGTCCCGGAAAGTTGCATACTACGTCATCATGTAATTGCTCTCGAACCCCTGCAGCTGTTCAAAGACATGCATGTGCTTGGGGGTCACCCTACAACCTCATTGGACAATGCTGTGCTGATCTAAAACAGCCTCCCACTATAACCTTGCAACCTCATTGGATATCATTCCACCTGCCAATCAACATTGTCCCTCAATGTTCGGTTGTGGCTAATTCCTTGTTGTACAGACTAGTATGGCAAGCAAGCGATTGTGAGGATGTAATTTTCTACAATGGAAAAGTTGTAGCCTACAGTACGTATATGTTTGCATCAAATGACCAATGCCTCGAAAGTATATTGCTTCTTTTTTGGGGGTGGGGTGGGGGGGTGGGGGGTGGGGGGGGTGGGTGGGGGGGGTGGAATGTAGATCAGCTTTATTATTGCAGATAGATTGTGGCTTCCATCAATGTAATTGTCTGCATCATTTCCAATCCCCAAATATTTTCCCCTAACCCTACCACCCCTCCCCTAATTGGAGTAAACTAATGGACAACAACACTTATACTTCCAGTTTATACATACTATATACAATTTACGGACAAAGTATATTTTACAATAGTTATCTTTTGTTTTGTTTTCAGTCCCATCCTTCAGCTCCACTCAATCCCTCCCATCTATCTCTGAACACCATCCAGTTTTTATTTATATTTGCCATATGTTTTTCAACTGTGCTGTGATGTTTCACAAAAGTTCTGAACCTTTCTATTCTCATAGTTTCTACAGATTGTAAATTAAAGATAAACATTTTTGCTAAGAGTATTATTATATTTTTGTTCGATTGACTATGACTTTTTAAATCACCCAGCAGTGCTATTTGCAGAGTTAGCTCCTGGTAAATTCCTGAACCTGCGACCAAAAACAAGCTACATATGGACAGTACCAAAACAAATTATGTAATGATTTTGTCTCTTCGCAGCAAAATCTGCAGAGCTGGGATGGTTGTATCCCCCATATATATAACATTATGTTGGTGGCAAGAACTTTGTATAAAAATTAAAATGTAAAGTTTGGAATCAGTTCATAAACCATGAGACATGAAATCGGTACATCGACAATCTCTTCCCATCTACTTTGCAATCTATATGGCACAGCTGTCAATTTTTGGGTCCTGAAATGAAACTGGTATACTTTTTATTTGTCCGAATTTTCTTTAACCAATTTCGGTCTTTATTCAGGGCCGACAGACAAGTTCCTTACTTTCTCCCCCTTCCACTTGCCTCTCTCATTTTGCGGTAATGCTGCAATTAGTTGGTTGTAATTTTGAGTAGAGCAGACATTTCCATGTATTTTTGTTAACTGCATGTGTGACATAACTCCACCAGTCCTATTTATGATATAATTTACAAAGATTATACCATTTTCTATTATTTATTTTTTCAAAAATATAGTTTAAAAAAAAGTCAATTAGTATATTTGAGTTTAGCCATAATGTTTGTTGTAATATTTGTTCTGTCTTTTCTGGTGGACTAAACTGAAATTGCAACCAACTTTATATGGCTTGTTTTAAAAATAGTGATATTTTGGAGATTATTTCATTTTCAAATAACCGAAAGTGAAAGGTTGTAATCTGAATAAAGGGAAAAAGGCCATTCTTGAACATTCTTACTAATCTGCTAGAGAACCAGTTCAGATTTAAGTATAACCTTTGTATGACTGAAGCATTTAATGAGAGGTCTAATGCTTTAATATTTACTTTAATATAGTTACTACACAGGCAATCCCACTTGCTTCAGAGTGCACACTAGGCTAGCGTGTATCTCGTGCACTAAATGATGGCAAGTTAGAATGTAAGGATTCTGTGTCTTTCTCCGCTGGGGGAGGACTGCAGATGGTTTATTATCATGTATGAGCCTTGATTGACACGTTGAGTCTGAAACGGGAGGTTTAAAAATAACTAGGTTGTTTTCAAGCCTCTATAAGTTTAGGCATAGGTGTGAAAATTTTAATAAAGGTTTGAATTTAGGAACAAGAGTTAGGTTAAGGTTAGTATAGTCCCGTGTGGCTCAGTTGGTAGCTTGCAACACCAGGGTTGTTGGTTCGATTCCCACGGGGGACCAGTACGAGAAAAGTATGGAAAAGTTGCTCTGTAAGTTTCTCTGGATAAGAGCGTCTGCTAAATGACAAAACAATTTAAAACTTGTATGTATCATTTCAGTGGGGTTCAGGTTATAGAATTATAACACAGCAACATGCGGTTCACTTGCCTCTGCAATAAGTCAGCTGAATACGTGGGACAGATGTTTTTCTCGTGCTTTTCTCTTTCGCTGGCTTCCCATGTTCTGTGTCAAAATAATCGACTTCAAATAATTGACTCTGTCAAATTGGCTGCCAGTCCACCCATTATAGCATCATTGGCCTGAATAGGGAACATCTGTTCTACTCATTCTAGTTCTATGTTCAATATATCCTCCCCATCTAAATCGTTGGTCTGGTTTTACTGGGATAATATTAGCTAAGAAGTATAATATTACTATAATATTAGCTAAGTAGGTAAAAAATGAATGTAAGTGAAAGTAAAAATATATATACATTTTAAGCAAGATTGAGACAGGCACTTACTTGAATCTGTGCTGTCACAATAATACTTATTTTGTTTGTTCCTGTAAACACAAAATGGTTTAGAGAGTTACCATCCATTCACAAAGGAAGAAATATACTGTACTGACAGGTGACATTAGCTTTTTCTGTCTTCTATAGTGAACAGTAAAGTCAACTGTCAGGATTAAGATCAATTTGATCTTTGGTTACTTCATGTTGACACAGTAGATTTGACTCAGGACTGAGATAAACAGACGGATGTTGTGTTTTAGGGGTTGTTGAACGGTGCCTACTTTCTACAGCATGTGTAGCATAACACACAGATCAGTGCTATGATGATGACTCCCAGAGGCACCAGGACTGCGATGAATATGATCGTGTTCTTATCTGCGGGACAATGAAGAAGAAGACAGTTGCAACAACGCTATAAATGTTGTATGTCTGAACAATTATTAACATAGTACAGTACAGTATAGCATAGTACAGTATAGTAGAGTAGAGTACTGTACAGCATAGCATAGCATAGCATAGCATAGCACAGTACAGTATAGCACAGTATAGAATAGTATAGTGCAGTTTAGTACAGTATAGCATAGTACAGTACAGTACAGTACAGTACAGCATAGCATAGCATAGCATAGCATAGCATAGCATAGCATAGCATAGTACAGTACAGTACAATACAGTATAGTACAGTACAGTATAGTACAGTACAGTATCAGCTCCAGTCAGTCACGTACCCAGGCCTCCACTGGTCTCCGTCTTCTCAATCTCGCACAGTGTGCCCTCGAAACCCTCTGGACACTGACATGTGAATAAGTCTACTGTAATCTCAGAGCAGGTACCATCATTCAGACAGGGGTCACTCAGACATGGGCTCTCTGACAAGGGGTAGGGGAGATATAGAGGGAGGGGAGGGAGAGAGAGGGAGAGGGGGAGAGAGAGAGAGAGAGAGAGAGAGAGAGGGAGAGAGAGAGAGAGAGAGAGAGAGAGAGAGAGAGAGAGAGAGGAGAGAGAGAGAGGGAGAGAGAGTTGAGAGACAGAACGTGGAGGGATAAGTCTATTATCAAAGATGTTGCAGTCCATTTTGCACATTCAAGTTGTTCTTATTGCAACTAGTAGGGCACGAATGCATGTTCAGTTCACACACTCACTTTTGTAGCAGTCACGTGTGAAGTTGAAGACAGTACAGATGTGTGTGTCGGCACAGCCCTTGGGTTGGCACACGGCGCCCAAGGGCGTACTCTCACAGGACAGGGCACAGTCCTCTGTCACAAACTTCTCGTTAAGCTGGGGAGGGAGGGAATGGAAGGATGGAGAGAGAGAGAGAGAGAGAGAGAGAGAAATGGAAGGGGAAAGAGACAGGGTTATACACATCACACCATTCAATCATTCAAAGTCTCAACACCAGTTCTTAAATTCACTTTAGTCATCAGATTTTGTGTTTCATCTCAACAACTGACTGCACTACAGTGACCTGTGAGGAGTAAGGTTATTGGACACATAGCCTTTAGAGCTAACAAACACTACAGTATTAAAAAACGGAAGAAAAATACAATAAAATAATAAAAATAAATATAAAAAAACAAAAAACTAATAACAAACAAAACAACACTACAGTATTAATCTCTTATCGTGTATTATAAACCGGGTGGGTCGAGGCCTGAATGCTGATTGGCTGAAAGCCGTGGTATATCAGACTGTAGACCATGGGTATGACAAAACATAACTTTTTACTATTCTAATTACGTTGGTAACCGGTTTATAATAGCAATAGACCACCTCGGGGGTTTGTGGTATGTGGCCAATATAGCACAGCTAAGGACTGTATCCAGGGGTTCCGCATTGCGTCATGCGTAAGAACAGCCCTTAGCCGTGGTATAATGGCCATATACCACACTTCCTCTGGCCTTATTGCTTAATGAACCCACCAGGTAGTACCGGTCCAGGTTGGTATAGCCACACTCGTTGTATCCTTCTGTACTAAGTAGTTTTACTATATTCTACTGAATTGTACTATATTAACTCACATGGTAGTATCTATCCAGGTAGGTGCAGCCACACTCGCTGTAGGGAACACAGCTGCCTCCGCTCATGGTGAACCCTGGGGAACACTGGCACCCCTCAACACAGGCTGTGAAGTCACACTCGGAGGGAGCGGCCAGGTCAGCGCAGGAGGTGGGGCAAGGGGTCATACACTCAGAGTAGGTACTGTTGGCTACACAGCTCAGGACTGGAGGGGGAGAGAGAGTGGAGAGAGGGGGAGAAAGGGAGAGAGTGAGAGACAGAGAGAGAGAGAGAGAGAGAGAGAGAGAGAGAGAGAGAGAGAGAGAGAGAGAGATAGAGAGAGAGAGAGAGAGAGAGAGAGAGAGAGAGAACAAGAGAGGGGGGAGGGAACAAGTGAGTGTGTGTGTGCATGCACACATGTGAGATTGTGTCTGTATATATGCGTGTAAATGCGTGCATTTGTGTGTGTGTATAATAGCATATCTGTAGTAGTGTGTGTGTGTCTGTGTATCTTACCACAGCCCAGCTGTTGTCTCCAGTTGCCCAGTTTGACTCCAGCCTCTTGGCAGGCCAGGGCGTACACCTCATAACTGTCACAACGCAGGGAGGCGGTTTCCTGATCCGCACACAGGTCAAACAAACAGTCCCTGGAAGAACACACACGAGACGGTGAGTCGACAAGATAGTTCAAATACATCTATACACGCTTGATAAACAGGGTCAAACTTCTCTCTCTCTCTCTCTCTCTCTCTCTCTCTCTCTACTCACTCCTGGAAGCTGTTGGGCAGTAGTGGTGCATGGCAGGCAGCGAAGGGTCCTGTAGGGTCTGATATGGCTCCACATTGTTTAATACCATTCAACTCAGCCAGCTGAGCGTCAGTACAACCTGCTGTCTCAAAGCCTGTCTCTGGGTCTGTCTCCACATCACGCCTAGGGAGGGTGAAGAGGGTGAAGAGAGGTTGAGGAAGAAGTAGAACTGATATATCCTTTTTTAATTTTTATAAAATTGCAAAAATGTCTAAACCTGTTTCTGCTTTGTCATTATGGGGTATTGTGAGTAGATTGATAAGGGGAAAAAACAATTTAATCCATTTTAGAATAAGGCTGTAACGTAACAAAATGTGGAAAAATATAAGGGGTCTGAATACTTTCCGAATGCACTGTATGTACACTCAATCATCTAAACACACCTATTTTCTGTTGGCTGTGTTTATAAATATAGTAGATTATGAATGTATGTATTAATGAACCAAGAAATAAGCTAATGAATGAAATGTGTTTATATTCTGTTTATACATAATCCAGTGATTCCCTCTCACCTGTGCAGATGCACCATCTTGGGGAGGTCTGATGTCACTAGCTCCGCCCCCTGCCTGTCAGTCACCCTCCAGCTGTTTCCGAACTCTTCAAGGTTCCGCGTCAAGGTTCCATCTGGTTTCATGTACTCATTCCTGGAGATCCCGTCATAGTTCCCACACAGACCCCTCACCCTGTCCCTGTACGTACTGGGTAGGATCACCTCTGTTAAGGAGGGAGGGAGGGAGGGAGGGAGGGAGGGAGGGAGGGAGGGAGGGAGGGAGGGAGGGAGGGAGGGAGGGAGGGAGGGAATGAGTGCGTGAGTGAGTGAGTGAGTGAGTGAGGGAGGGAAGGAGGAGTGACTGACTGACTGGTGCAGTCTCTTTCTAGTCTCTCACCTGCGTGCCGCTTGCCGTCGAAGCGTACGGTCATGCCGAAGTCGGCGACCAGCTGGACGTTCTTAGAGTTCATGGTGATGGTTAGGCCGCCTCTAGGACTGAGAGGGGGAGCGACACGCTCACCGTTCACCTACAGGGAGAACGGAAGTGATTAGATTATTTAAAAAAAATTTTTTTAATGCATTGATAATCCACCGAAGGTATTCTAATGTTGCTGTTGTGGCTCTACAGATGATCCAACCAGTCTTAAACCTTCATAGGCATTGGAAATGATCCACTAGTGGGTCTCAAACCACCATTTGAAAAACATAATATTTCTATGTAAAAACAACCCAGCACCTGCTAATGAATGGCTGCACTCACTATACCGTGGGATTCGTCTCCTCTTCCATTCACTCTATCTAAATACATGTTCTTCCATTCAACTCACCAGTACTACTTTCTTCTGCAGGAAGCGGATGCTGACTCCGTAGACGTCTACATACACCTCATCCAGGTAGGAGACCTTCCTGCTGCCACCAGGACGGATGTTCTTCCCCCGCACCTGCAGATCGACCAGTGAGTTGGGGAGGTCGTGACCCTGGGTCAGGGTATAGGTATAAGGGCCCTGGAAGTGGTGGTTGAGCCCATCGAACGTACGGTAGTGGGGGTCGCCTTGGATATTACACCTGTGGAACTCTGGAGACGGGGTGGGAGGGAAAGGGAAAGCTGTATGAGCAGGTAGAAACATACAACAAGATACTATATATTATGTTACTATAAGGCTGTTATAAGCCCAGGGTTTGTGAGTATTGAGTATTAGTATCTGTAATAATATCTGTTAGTACTACAAGTGGAGTTGGATGTATTATTGGGAGTATAATTGGGAGGATTACTCTCAGGTTTGCAGTAGAGGTCTCCATATTTGTCCATAGTGCAGACAGAATTGTCGGGACATTTAACGTCTGAGCAGGTTATGGAGCCTCCCAGGTTACAGGTACACCGGTCATCACAGTGGTCAGTCAACCACGAGTCTCCCACCTGAAACACACACATCAGGATTATGACTGACTGTTGACTGACTGTTGATTTTTTCTCCCCAAATGAATTCATTCTAACTTTGATTTTTCAGTTTGAGTTTAGGTTTTAGTCTGAGTTTTTAGTAGGCTAGGCTCACTTGATGACATATCAGCTAGAGTTAATATCAGCTAGAGTTAATATCAGCTAGAGTTAATATCAGCTAGAGTTAATATCAGACAGAGGTAATATCAGACAGAGTTAATATCAGCTAGAGTAATATCAGACAGAGGTAATATCAGCTAGAGTTAATATCAGACAGAGGTAATATCAGCTAGAGTTAATATCAGCTAGAGTTAATATCAGACAGAGGTAATATCAGACAGAGTTAATATCAGCTAGAGTTAATATCAGACAGAGGTAATATCAGCTAGAGTTAATATCAGCTAGAGTTAATATCAGACAGAGGTAATATCAGCTAGAGTTAATATCAGCTAGAGTTAATATCAGCTAGAGTTAATATCAGACAGAGGTAATATCAGCTAGAGTTAATATCAGACAGAGGTAATATCAGCTAGAGTTAATATCAGCTAGAGTTAATATCAGACAGAGGTAATATCAGCTAGAGTTAATATCAGCTAGAGTTAATATCAGACAGAGGTAATATCAGACAGAGTTAATATCAGCTAGAGTTAATATCAGACAGAGGTAATATCAGACAGAGGTAATATCAGCTAGAGTTAATATCAGACAGAGGTAACATCAGCTAGAGTTAATATCAGCTAGAGTTAATATAAGCTAGAGTTAATATCAGCTAGAGTTAATATCAGACAGAGGTAATATCAGACAGAGGTAATATCAGCTAGAGTTAATATCAGCTAGAGTTAATATCAGACAGAGGTAATATCAGACAGAGTTAATATCAGACAGAGGTAATATCAGCTAGAGTTAATATCAGCTAGAGTTAATATCAGCTAGAGTTAATATCAGACAGAGGTAATATCAGACAGAGTTAATATCAGCTAGAGTTAATATAAGCTAGAGTTGATATCAGACAGAGTTCATATCAGACAGAGGTAATATCAGACAGAGGTAATATCAGCTAGAGTTAATATCAGACAGAGTTAATATCAGACAGAGGTAATATCAGACAGAGTTAATATCAGCTAGAGGTAATATCAGACAGAGGTAATATCAGACAGAGGTAATATCAGCTAGAGTTAATATCAGCTAGAGTTAATATCAGACAGAGTTAATATCAGACAGAGTTAATATCAGCTAGAGGTAATATCAGACAGAGGTAATATCAGACAGAGGTAATATCAGCTAGAGTTAATATCAGCTAGAGTTAATATCAGACAGAGTTAATATCAGACAGAGTTAATATCAGCTAGAGGTAATATCAGACAGAGGTAATATCAGACAGAGGTAATATCAGCTAGAGTTAATATCAGCTAGAGTTAATATCAGACAGAGGTAATATCAGCTAGAGTTAATATCAGCTAGAGTTAATATCAGCTAGAGTTAATATCAGCTAGAGTTAATATCAGCTAGAGGTAATATCAGACAGAGGTAATATCATCTGATGAGAGGAAGCCTGTGTGTGAGTGAGAGTGTGTGTCTGTGTGCATGTGTACCAATCAGACTCACATCATGGTACTCTCCCACTCTGTCCACACAGCCACACTTGGCCAGAGGAACACACTGCACATCACTGAGGACGAACCCTGCATTACACTGGCACCCCTCAACGCAGGTGGTGGAAGGCAGGTAGCAGTGCGTAGGGAACAGGTCAGAGCAGGTGGGGGGGCAGGGGGCCGTGCAGTCAGAGTAGTGGCTATTGGGGGGGCACGGCAGGGCTGGAGGAGGGAGAGGAGGGGGGGAGAGAGAGGTTAGAAGACAACCACAACACAACACAACACATGACGTTTGTTCAATATATTCTTGGTACATAATATCATACCCTCCCTCTCCCCACCTCCCTTTGCCCCTCCCTCCCTCCCTCCCACCCTCTCCACCTCCCCTCCCTCTCTCTCCACCTCCCCTCCCTCTCTCTCCAACTCTCTCCCTCCCACCTCCCTCCCCCTCTCTCTCCACCTCCCCTCCCCTCCCTCCCCCTCTCTCCTTCCTCCTCCCTCCCCCTCTCTCTCCACCCCCCTCTCTTCCTCCCTCATCCCTCCCACCTCCTCCCCCTCTCTCTCCACCTCCCCTCCCTCCCCCTCTCTCCCTCCCACCTCACTCCCCCCTCTCTCTCTCCACCTCCCCTCCCTCATCCCTCCCACCTCCCCTCCCCCTCTCTCCACCTCCCCTCCCCTCCTCCCTCTTCCCATCTTCACTTACGACAGAATGTATTGTTCCTCCAGCTGATGGTAACCCCGGCTGACTGACAGGCTTGTGCGTATGCTTCCACGTTATCACACAGTGTGGCCTGCATGCCATCGTATTCACACATGTCATACACGCAGTTCCCCAGAAAGGCCTCCGGGGGCAGTAAAGAGTGGCAGGGCTTGAACTTGTCTCCGAGGATGATAGAAGAACACAGGGTCTCGTACTGTTTCTCTTCTTCTGCCGTGCAGTTGGGGTGGATGCTGGGACGCTCATCTGGCGAGCACCTGGAGGGATGAAGAGAGAGAGAAAGATGGGTTGGATGGATGGAAGGAGAGAGGGATGTATTTGTATTTATTATGGATCCCCATTAACTGCTGCCTGGGGTCCAGCAAAATTAAGGCAGTTATACAAATTTTTTAAACATTACAATACATTCACAACAGATTTCACAACATATTAAGTGTGTGCCCTCAGGCCTCTACTCTACTACCACATATCTACAACACAACATCCATGTGTACGTGTGTGTATAGTGTGTATATTATCGTGTGTGTGTATGCATGTGTCTGTGCCTATGTTTGTGTTGCTTCACAGTCCCCGCTGTTCCATAAGGTGTATTTTTATCAGTTTTTTAAAATCTAATTTTACTGCTTGCATGAGTTACTTGATGTGGAATAGAGTTCCATGTCTGTGGTAGAGAAAGGGAGGAGAATATATCTACAGAGATGGATATCTACATATCAGCAATGTGGGGGAACGTGAGTTTGTTCTTGTATATGAATCCTTCTCATTCAGGTGTACCACATGACCTGACCAAGAAACAGCTCTAGAAAGAAAAAGGTAAGAGGTCAAAGGTGACTGACCCTGGGTCTGAGTCTCCCTCTGACTTCCAGCTGTTGCCCAGTTCTATCACGTCCTTGGCCAGCTTTCCGTCTGGTTTCAGGTTGTCATCAGACGAGTTCATGTTGAAGTTACCACACATACCACACACCTGGAGAGATATGGAGAGAGAGAGAGAGAGAGAGAGAGAGAGAGAGAGAGAGAGAGAGAGAGAGAGAGAGAGAGAGAGAGAGAGAGAGAGAGAGAGAGAGAGAGAGAGAGAGAGAGAGAGAGAGAGAGAGAGAGAGAGAGAGAGAGAGAGAGAGAGAGAGAGAGAGAGAGCGAGAGAAAGAGACACAGAGAGAGAGACACAGAGAGAGAGACAGAGAGAGAGAGAGAGAGAGAGAGAGAGAGAGGAGAGAGAGAGAGAGGTGTGAGTATTGACACTGACTGAAGATATACATTAAGAGTGAAGTTTGTATAACAAACAGAATGGACATATCTGTGATGAGTGACAAGGCAGAGAAAAGTATCATCCATTTGATCATCCATCTGTCACCGTATAATGTAGAAGATTACCAGACGGATTACCAGGACGCATACTCAGAGCATGCGCTAACCAGCTGGCAAGTGTCATCACTGACATTTTCAACCTCTCCCTGACCCAGTCTGTATACCTACATGTTTCAAGCAGACCACCATAGTCCCTGTGCCCAAAAAAGCGAAGGTAACCTGTCTAAATGACTATCACTGACATCTGTAGCCATGAAATGCTTTGAAAGGCTGGTCATGGCTCACATCAACACCATCATCCCAGAAACCCTGGACCCACTCCAATTCGCATACTGCCCCAACAGATCCACAGATAACGCAATTTCTGTTGCACTCCACACTACCCTTTCCCACCTGGACAAGAGGAACACCTACGTGAGAATGCTGTCCGTTGACTACAGCTCAGCATTTAACACCATAGTGCCCTCCAAGCTCATCACTAGGTTCAGGACCCTGGGACTGAACACCTCCCTCTGCAACTGGATCCTGGACTTCCTGACGGGCCGCCCCCAGGTGGTGAAGGTATGTAACAACACATCCGCTACGCTGACCCTCAACACAGGGGCCCCTCAGGGGTGTGTGCTTAGTCCC
Source organism: Coregonus clupeaformis (assembly GCF_020615455.1). Lineage (NCBI taxonomy): Eukaryota > Metazoa > Chordata > Actinopteri > Salmoniformes > Salmonidae > Coregonus > Coregonus clupeaformis. Next base: position 394,089 of record NC_059230.1, read on the forward strand.
CTCCTCTACTCCCTTTTCACCGACGACTATGTGGCCACGCACGACTCCAACACTATCATCAAGTTGAGACAGCCTATAGGGAGGAGGTCAGAAACTTGGGAGTGTGGTGCCAGGACAACAACCTCTCCCTCAACGCGAGCAAGACAAAGGAGCTGATCGTGGACTACAGGAAAAGGAGGGTCGAGAGCTTCAAGTTCCTTGGTGTCCATATCACTCCAGCTTTTACACCCAAGCCATAAGACGGCTGAACAGTTCATCACATGGCTACCCGGACTATTTACATTCACCCCCTTATTTTATTATTATGTTTTTTATATTTAATTGTTTTTATATCAGGCTCCATGTACACTCACTGAACCCACACACACACACACACACACACACACACACACACACACACACACACACACACACACACACATTCCTTGACACTTCAAATTTTTTTGTGTTACTATTTTACTTTATTTTATTTAGCACATTTTTCTTACTTACTTTTTAAAAACGTTGCATTGTTGGTTAAGGGCTCGTAAGTAAGCATTTCACGGTAGGTCTACATCTGTTGTATTCGGGGCATGTGACAATAAAACTGTATTTGATTTGATTTGAAGACTGCAAATTACATGTTTTTGTGAAAGAGGCTTACTTTTACCATCATTATTAGTTAGATTATATGTTTTATCATTCAGTAACATTATAATAGTTGGGTCCAGTCGTATGTACCTTGTTGAAGTATTCTCCAGGGATGGTGATCTCCAGGTGGTGGACTCCATCAAACTTGACCTTCAGTCCAAAGTCAGTGTCCAGCAGACTGTAGACACCACTACTCAAGACCCTGGCCCCGGCCACACCGATCGACAGAGGAGTACGCACCCTGTGCCCATTCAACTGGAGAGGAGGGGGGGAGAGATAGAGGGGAGAGGGAGAAAGAGGAGGTTATTAGTGGTGATCAATAATCAATTATAAGGCTTATGGGTTGTTGTTTATCAAACTAGACCATCACAGCTTCCATGGGCGGTTCCAGGGAGGGGCTTGCCGGTGCTGAAGCCCCCTCTATAATAGGCCACCTCCATTAGCACCCCTAGAAACAATGTTTTAGTACAGGCAAACCCCCCTGCCTCCACTGTTTCCCCTGCCTCCCCTGTCTCCCCTGTCTCCCCTGCCTCCCCTGCCTCCCCTGTCTCCCCTGTCTCCCCTGCCTCCCCTGTCTCCCCTGTCTCCCCTGCCTTCCCTGTCTCCCCTGCCTCCCCTGTCTCCTCTGCCTCCCCTGTCTCCCCTGTCTCTCTTGTCTCCCATGCTTCCACTGCCTCCCCTGTCTCCTCTGTCTCCCCTGTCTCCCCTGCCTCTCTTGTCTCCCCTGCCTCCCCTGTCTCCCCTGTCTCCTCTGCCTCCCCTGCCTCCCCTGTCTCCCTTGTCTCCTCTGCCTCCCTTGTCTCCTCTGCCTCCCTTGTCTCCTCTGCCTCCCTTGTCTCCTCTGCCTCCCCTGTCTCCCCTGTCTCACCTGTCTCCACCTAATCCCCTGTCTCCCCTGTCTCCACTGCCAGCTTCATAGAGAGGAGAATAGTGATTGTTGATGATGAATAATGACCAATACCATAACGGTAACTCTACTATCTGACTAAAACAAGTTGACAAAGCAGAGAACTGCTGTACTTTCTGGGAAATCTGATTCATAGCTAACAGTAATATATACTCCCCAAGGCCTCCCTCCCTCCCTCCATCCCTCCCTCCCTCCCTCCATCCCCAAGGCCTCCCTCCCTCCATCTCACCAGAACTCTGTGGCTCTTCTGTAGCGTGACATTGGCGTTGGGAAGGTAGACCGTAACAGAGTGCACGTACGACGCCTCTGGTTGGCCGCGCTCCTCGTTCTTCGCCACAATAGTGAACGGAGTTACCTTGGTGGACCTACACACCTGAGAGAGAGAGAGAGAGAGAGAGAGAGAGAGGGATGGAGGGAGAGAGAGATCAGTTACACAGAGGGAGCGTGGGAGAGAGATGGGGATGAAGGGATGGATGGAGGGAGAGAGAGAGAGACAGAGAGATGGGGATGGAGGGATGGATGGAGGGAGAGAGAGAGAGAGAGAGCGATGGGGATGGCGGGAGAGAGAGAGAGAGATGGGGATGGAGGGATGGGTGGAGGGAGAGAGAGAGAGATGGGATGGAGGGATGGATGGAGGGAGAGAGAGAGATGGAGATGGAGGGATGGATGAGGGAGAGAGAGCGAGCGATGGGGATGGATGGATGGAGAGAGAGAGAGAGAGAGAGAGAGAGATGGGATGGAGGGAGGGATGGAGAGAGCGAGAGAGAGAGAGAGATGGGGATGGAGGGATGGATGGAGGGAGAGAGAGAGATGGGGATGTAGTGATGGATGGAGAGAGAGAGAGAGATGGGGATGGAGGGATGGATGGAGGGAGAGAGAGAGAAATGGGGATGGAGGGATGGATGGAGGGAGAGAGAGAGATGGGGATGGAGGGATGGATGGAGGGAGAGAGAGAGAGAGAGAGAGAGAGATGGGGAAGGAGGGATGGATGGAAGGAGAGAGAGAGAGAGAGAGAGAGAGAGAGAGAGAGAGAGAGAGAGATGGGATGGAGGGATGGATGGAGGGAGAGAGAGAGAGAGAGAGAGAGAGAGAGAGAGAGAGAGAGAGAGAGAGAGAGAGAGAGAGAGAGAGAGAGAGAGAGAGAGGGGGAAGGAGGGATGGATGGAGGGAGAGAGAGAGAGAGAGATGGGATGGAGGGATGGATGGAGGGAGAGAGAGAGAGATGGGGATGGAGGGATGGATGGAGGGAGAGAGAGAGAGATGGGGATGGAGGGATGGATGGAGGGAGAGAGAGAGAGATGAGAGGATGACTTTACTCACCTCTACCAGGGTGTAGGTACAGGTACCCATAAAGGTGTGCATGACACCGTCAAAGGTGTAGTAGTGAGGATCTCCAGACACATGACACACAGCCAAACCTATAGAACGGACAGAGATACTGAATTCTCAGAGTGTTGCTGAGTTTGATGGGCTAAAAGAAATGAACTATCAATTACATTTTTTGTCCCAGTAAAAGTTCTGAAATGTAGAACAATGACAACTGAGCCTGATAATTAAATCACTTCTTATGTGTTAAGTGTTAATAGCCTAAAAGTGGGTGTGGTATTTAGTGTTAAGGGCCTAAAAGTAGGTGTGGTATTTACCTGTTGAGACACATCCCAGCTCTCCCTCCAACACCTTACACTCCTGGGCGGGGCTACACTGCCACGGCTCACAGGTGATGTTGTTGCCAGGGTTACACTTACAACGCTCCGAACAGTCCAGCTCAGTGAACCAACTGTCTCCCACCTAGGAAACACACAGACATAAACATTAGACATAACTATCTGCCACAGCAATACGAGCTAGCCTTAAAAATAGTCTGACAAATGTAGAGTACTAAAAGCTAAGCTGTGCTTTTGCAAACAGAGACTACAACTAAAACTATTTCAAACGGTTTATGTGACGACTTGAACTCTAGCAAACATTATTCCCATGAGTTCCAGGTCATCGTATTGACTTCTGTGAAAGCAACGATAAAAACGGTGACTATCTTGCTTACCGGTCTATAGTTGTTATCCTCGTCGGTGCAGCCACACTGGCTGGGTGGGACACACTTGTCCCCGCTGAGGATCATTCCGGGGTCACACACACACCCCTCTACGCAGGGCTGGGTACAGGTGGAGTTGAAAGTAGGGTTCTGACAGCTGGAGGGACAGGCGTTACCACAGGGCTCGTAGTGGCTTCCTGGGAGACACTTCAGAGCTGGGGGGAGAGATGGAGGACATGTTGGTTAATCTCAATAAAGGTAGTATGATGGTGTCTAACTTTCCCTGGGGGGGTTATGTATTGGTACTGAGACTGATCCTTGCCACTTTCACAGTGCTGCTGCTTTCTAACCCTTCAAGGACATATAGGTACGGTAACATACAGTTACAGTAACAAACAGTTACGGTAACAAACAAATACAGTAACATACAGGTACAGTAACATACAGTTACAGTATGTTACAGTACATTGACAGGTTTCTTAGTAGAAGCACAGCCTAGTGTTTTACATAGAGAAGACACAGGTGTGTGTGTTACAACAGAAGGTAAAGTTATAAAGACTGTTTCTTGGTGTATGACTTATGACAGGTGTGTGTGTGTGTGTGACTTACGACAGAAGGTGTTGTTCCTCCATGCGATGGGCACTCCAGCCAAGGCACACAGGTCAGCATAGCTCTCTATAGCCTGGCACAGAGCCACCGTCTCCCCTCCTGTAGCACACTGGTCATACACACAGTTCTCCTGGTAGATGTTGGGGAGAACCACCGCGTGGCACGGCTTAAAGATACCTGGGACACAATGGAGAATGATTGATGAGAAATGGTTTTAGTGAAGGGGGAGACTGAAATATACATTACAAGTTGTGTCTAGTATATTTTACATAACAGCTTTGGTGAAAGAAAGTATGTTTGAGCATTTTCTTTAAATCACTGTCTACATTATTATTATTTTTTTCATACTGGTCCCCCGTGGGAATCGAACCCACAACCCTGGCGTTGCAAATGCCATGCTCTACCAACTGAGCTACATCCCTGCGGGCCATTCCCTCCCCTACCCTGGACGACGCTGGGCCAATTGTGCGTCGCCCCATGGGTCTCCCGGTCGCGGCCGGCTACGACAGAGCCTGGATACGAACCAGGATCTCTAGTGGCACAGCTAGCACTGCGATGCAGTGCCTTAGACCACTGCGCCACTCGGGAGTGTCTTTGTCTGTGTGTGTGTGTGTGAGAGTTTGAGTGTGTGTGTGTCAGTGGAGGCTCCTCAGAGGAGGAAGGGGATGACCATCCTCCTCAGTGAATTTCATAAAAATAAGAATTGTAAAACATAAAAAAAAAGTATCATTTTTAGATAAAACTATACTAAATATAATCACGTCACCAAATAACACTATTTTGCAATTAAGGTCTACAGTAGCCTCAACAGCACTCTGTAGGGTAGCACCATTGTGTAGCCAGAGGACAGCTAGCTTCCGTCCTCCTCTGGGTACATTGACTTCAATACAAAACCTAGGAGGCTCATGGTTCTCACCCCCTTCCATAGACTTACACAGTAATTATGACAACTTCCGGAGGACATCCTCCAGCCTATCAGAGCTCTTGCAGCATGAACTGACATGTAGTCCACCCAATCAAAGGATCATATAATGAATCTAGTACTGAAAGCATACGCTACAGCTAGCTAACACTGTTGTATATAAAATATGATGAGTAGTTGACTCAAAGAGAGAGAAAGACAATAGTTGAACAGAAGCAACAGAGAAATAGAGAGAGAGGGAGAGATTTCGTCTCACTTACTTAGCTAGCAAATGCAGCTAGCTAGTGTAGCCTACTGAAACACCCTGCTCAGAGGGATGCTATGTTAGCTAGCTGGCTATGACTTTCCAACACAACACTGGAGCTCTTCCAAGTCAAGGTAAGCTTTTGGTATTACTAATTTATTGCCACCGGGGCCCGCCGGTGTAACTGCTTACTGACTGTACACTGTAACGTTACTGCATGATTGTAGCGGGTTTACTAACACATTAGTTCTATTAGCTATGCTGACTATGATGTTACTTTAGCTAATACTGTGACAACGATGTAGGCTGTTTGTAGAGGCTTGGCTTGGAAAGGTTTTTTCGCCTGGTCACATACAGCTGATTTGTTGTGCATTGAAGTCGACAAGCGAAGGGAAGACAAGGAATACAACGGTTGCCATGAGAGTGAACTCTGTTTACGCGTGATCAGGAGTGTATTCATTCTGCCGATTCTGTTGAAAAACGTTTCTTAAACGGAAGCAAATGGAACAAAACAGGGGATAAACATACCTGAATTTGTCCAATAGAAACTCTCGTTTGCAACTGTTGGACTAATGATTACACCCTATATAAGCTAGATGCAGGCAAGAGTGTGCAAGGCGGTATTGAATGTCAATGTCTGTCAACTCAAATCTCTCAACCTGTGTGCACTTACATTGTAAACTTTCATTCATAGGCTAGGTTGTAGTAACCTCTTGATAGGTATAGGGAAAATGTGAGTGTCATGTAGTAGCCTAAACCTATCGATGTTACATTGAGCTGGGTGAATGGAATATGAATTACAGTCATCCAATATGCAGTAATAGAAATAAGGCCATGCTCATGAAAAAAAAGTAAAAATTCCTCATTATAAACGGCACTGACCTCCCCTGGTGTGTGTGTGTGTGTTTGTGTGTGTGTGTGTCTCACCGTTAGGGTCACTGATCATCCCACAGCTGGTAGGTTTCTCAGCCTCTGCCTCCACCTTGGCATCACACTCCTCCTCTCCTCCACCATGGGTACAGCTGAGAAGGAGAGAGGGGTGGAGGGATTAAAGAAAGGGATGAACGTCAAAGACGTCACTGTCGAGGAGTGAAATGAAATCTCCATGGAGACAGACGTGTAGTAGGTCCCATTTGATACAAAACAGTGGATTCATGTAAAAGTCTGGTTCTGGTATCATTTTAGCAGATGCTCTTATTCAGAGCAACTTACAGTAAGTAATGAGTGCATACATTTGTGTACTGGTCCCCCATTGGAATCAAACCCACAACCCTGGTATTGCAAGTGCCATGCTCTACCAACTGAGCCACACAGGACCCTATCCCAGGTGTATCCCAGGTCAGACTATAGTACTTCCTGAAAAATACTGGATACATAAAACCATTCAATTCATTAATGTAAAAGAAACGGAAACAGGTGCGTGAGACTCACTCGGGGCGGTCGTCGGGCACCTGCCAGCTCTCTCCTAGTTCGTTGGTGTTGCCAGCTGGTTTACCATCTGGCTTGATGTTGTCATCTCCAGGTTGGTCATTGAAGTTTCCTATTAGACAGACAATCACCAAATTCTATACAATGTAATTACAGAATCACTATCCAGTCAATTAGGATTTTTTAAAATCATTACTTTGTAATCGTAAGGGCTTGTATGGTGTACTACTGTAGGTGTCCCTATCTGTCAATCAACTCATCATTGATTATTATCTGTTGATAAACCCTTCTTACCACAGAGTCCACAGAGCAGTCCGTTGTAGGAGGAGGGCAGAGTGACTTCAGCGTGGTGGTTACCATCGAACCTCACCCGCAAGCCAAAGGTCGTCTCCAACACAACGAACTTCCCGCTCAGGTAGATCTTCTCCCCATTGGTCAGAGTCACGGGAGGTGTCACCAGGGTTCCGTTGACCTGGGAGAGGGGCGGGGAGCAACCAGTTTGATTCAACGTCTTCACACAAAAAACTGACGATACAGTGCAGCAGTGAATATTATTTTTTATGTATTTCAGTTTTCTTTACTGGCTAAGGCATTACCATCTATCATCTTCAACACTGTTTGTGACACTTTGGCAGCATAATGAAATATAAATAAACAAAACGTGGGAAATGTAACATTGTGGTAACATTGAACTGTAGCTCTAATCTACCCATAATCCTCCTCACCTGTATTTTGCGTCCCTTTCCCAGGATGACGGTCATCCCGTAGACCTTGACCATGACAGCTCGGACGTACGACACCTTCTTGTTGCTGCCTCGGTGCTCGTTCTGGGTGTCGACAGTGAAATACGGCAAGCCGGAGGACTCATTGCAGGGCTTGGTGAGGGTGTAGGAGCAGGAACCCATGAAGTTATGCACCTTCTTATCGAAAGAGGTGTAGTGAGGGTCGCCCTGTACGGTGCAGATACCTGTTTCTGTGGGTAGAGGAAGGAGAGATGGAGGGTAGAGTTTAGTTATAGTTTATCATGTTTAATGAATTTATTGAGAGTTGTGGTGGTTATCAGTGGTTGTGATGTTGTTCATGTTTTGTAATCCGTGTGTGTTGTAATTCATGTGTGTTGTAATTCATGTGTGTTGTAAATCCTGTGTGTTGTAATTCATGTGTGTTGTAAATCCTGAGTGTTGTAATTCATGTGTGTTGTAATTCATGTGTGTTGTAAATCCTGTGTGTTGTAATTCATGTGTGTTGTAATTCATGTGTGTTGTAAATCCTGTGTGTTGTAAATCCTGTGTGTTGTAATTCATGTGTGTTGTAATTCATGTGTGTTGTAATTAATGTGTGTTGTAATTTATGTGTGTTGTAAATCCTGTGTGTTGTAATTAATGTGTGTTGTAAATCCTGTGTGTTGTAAATCCTGTGTGTTGTAATTCATGTGTGTTGTAATTCATGTGTGATGTAAATCATATAACTGCATAGTACCCAGTGGGTGGCATCCGTACTCCCCGTCCTGCAGGCCACAGCTCTCTGTCGGGGTGCAGGTGGTGTTGTGACACTGTATCACCCCCCCTCCCAGACACACACACTTTTCCTTACAGCCCTCCAGGTACCAGTCTTCACCCACCTGAAACACACACATCATGGTGAGTCTACATGACTGTGTACAGTAGTACTGTCTTTTATTGTCATTCAGATGATTTAACATGAGTGTAGTCCCGTGTAACTCAGTTGGTAGAGCATGGCGCTTGCAACGCCAGGGGTTGTGGGTTCGAGTCCCATGGGGGACTAGTACACAAAACAGTATAAAAATGTGTGCACTCATTACTGTTAGTCTGCTAAATGACTTAAATGTAGTTTCATTTCTACTTGTATCAGGTACTCATTATGAAAGTTTGATGCTCAATAAGAAACATAAAGTCAACTTAAGTATATATTAATAGTTTTATCCTTTATTTAACCAGAGAGGTCACATTGAGATTTACATTATTAAACAGTATTAAACATTAACTTAGGTGACAAACAGGAGTGTTACTCACAGGATGATAGTCTCCGGAGGAGTCGACACAGCCACAGTCTTTAACAGGAACACACTTGTCGTCACTGAGGATAAAGCCGGGGTTACACTCACACCCCTCCACACACGCCTCGGAGCAGCCAGGGGGGCCGTTGACACCCAGACAGGTCTCTGGACAGGAGCTCACACACATGGAGTAAGAACTGTTGGGAGGACAGGCCAGGGCTATAGAGGTAGAGGAGAGAGGAGGAGAGAGAGCAGAATCATGGTCAGTACAGGAAGGTCTTATGAATCATAAAGCGCCTAACATTTCCAAACATGATCAAGGAAGCTTTTAGTGATAGGTTTAATGCTTTAATATTTAATAATTTATGTCCTCCGAATTCATATTCATTATATAAATAGGCCTGTTTAATTTTGTCTGGCTTGCTGTTCCAAATATAATTGAATATTTATTTCTCATACAATAAAAAAAAAAATGTTCGCTAGGCGTAGGCAAGACCATAAGCAAATAGGTAAACCGGGATAATACTAAAGAGTTAATCAGGGTGACTTTTCCACAAATTGACAGGTATTTACCTTTCCATGGTAGCAAGATCTTATCTATTTTTGCTAACTTTCTATTCAAATGTATTGGAGTGAGATCATTTATTTAATATATGTATTCCCGAGTATATCCACATCACCATCATACTATTTTATTGGTAAACTACATGGTAATGTAAAAACATTTTTAGTGATCCAATACGTAATATAATACATTTATCATTATTTGGTTGTAATCCAGAGAGGTTAGAAAATGTATCTAGATCCTCTTTGAGGCTGTGGAGGGATTCAAGTTCTGGATTTAAAATAAAAAATGAATCGCGTACAATGACATCTTTTGTTTTTAAGCCCTGGATTTCTAATCCCTTGATATTATTGTTGGATCTGATTTTAATAGCTAACATTTCGATGGCCATAATAAATAGATATGCCGATGGTGGACAACATTGTTTCTCTCCTCTTGACAGTTTAAAACTTTCAGAGAAATAGCCATTATTTACTATTTTACACCTAGGGTTTCTATATATGATTTTAACCCATTTTATAAGAGATTCTCCAAAATTGAAATGCTCCCAGGCATTTATATATAAACCCCAGTCGTACTTTATCAAATGCCTTTTCAAAGTCTGCTATGAATAGCAGGCCTGGTTTCCCTGATTTTTCATAGTGTTCTATTGTTTCCAGTACTTGCCTTATATTATCGCCAATGTATCGTCCATGTAAAAAAAAACTGTCTGATTAGAATTAATAATGTCCGACAATACCTTTTTAATTCTATGCGATATACATTTTGCTCGAATTTTTGCATCACAACACTGAAGTGTAAGGGGCCTCCAATTTTTTTAATAGACTGGATCTTTATATTTCCCACTTGTATCCTGTTTCAGTAATAATGAAATCAGACCTTCTTCTTGAGTGTCTGATAATCTACCATTTACATAGGAGTGGTTAAAACATGCTAATAACGGTCCTCTGAGTATATCAAAAAAGGTTTGGTATACCTCGACTGGTATGCCATCCAACCCTGGAGTTTTCCCGGACTTAAAGTCTTGAATTGCATCCAGAAGTTCCTCCTCTGTCATTTCACCTTCACATGAGTCTTTCTGTATGGCTGTTAATTTTACATTATCAATACAACATCATCTCTGCAATTAGCTTCAGTTAGAGGAGATGGAGGCGACTGAAACGAAAACATATGCTTAAAGTACTTTGCTTCCTCCTTCAAAATATCATGTGGTGAATCATGGGTGACTGTCATTTGTAACCAGTTTCAGTCAATTATTTTTGGTAGCATTACTATGTTGAAGATAAAAAAATAATTTGGTGCATTTTTCCCCATATTCCATCCAGTTTGCTTTATATTTATAATATATTACACTTGATCTTTCTTGAATAACTTTCTCCATTTCTTTTAGTTTTCCCTCTAATTTATTCTGAGTCTCTATGTTACAGTTTTTATTGCTATCTATCTGTTCTGTTAGACCTTCTATTTCCTTTGTTAGTACGGACTCTTTTGACCTAAATTGCTTTTGTTTTCGAGATGAGTACTGAATTGCATGGCCTCTAAAGGCACATTTAAAGGCGTCCCATATAATAAGGGGATTTGCTGTACCTATGTTATGTCGGAAAAAATCTGTTATAAATTACTCTGTCCTAGTTAAAAACAAGTTATCATCCAATAAGCTTTGATAAAAATTTCAATATCCTCGCCCACGTGGAAATTCAGTAAGAGTAATGTACAGTTGAAGTCGTAAGTTTACATACACCTTAGCCAAATAAATTTCAACTCAGTTTTTCACAATTCCTGACATTTAATCCTAGTAAAAATTCCCTGTTTTAGGTCAGTTAGGATCACCACTTTATTTTCAGAATGTGAAATGTCAGAACAATAGTAGAGAGAATTATTTATTTCTGCTTTTATTTCTTTCATCACATTCCCAGTGGGTCAGAAGTTTACATACACTCAATTAGTATTTGGTAGCATTGTCTTTAAATTGTTTAACTTGGGTCAAACAGTTCGGGTAGCCTTCCACAAGCTTCCCACAATAAGTTGGGTGAATTTTGGCTCATTCCTCCTGACAGAGCTGGTGTAACTGAGACAGGTTTATAGGCCTCCTTGCTCGCACACGATTTTCAGTTCTGCCCACAAATTTACTTTAGGCCAAACAGTTCTATTTTTGTTTCATCAGACCAGAGGACATTTCTCCAAAAAAGTACGATCTTTGTCCCCATGTGCAGTTGCAAACCGTAGTCTGGCATTGTTATGGCGGTTTTGGAGCAGTGGCTTCTTCCTTGCTGAGCGGCCTTTCAGGTCATGTCGATATAGGACTAGTTTTATTGTGGATATAGATACTTTTGTAACCGTTTCCTCCAGCATCCTCCAGCATCTTCTCTACTTTTCGCACCAAAGTACGTTAATCTCTAGGAGACAGAACGCGTCTCCTTCCTGAGCGGAATGATGGCTGCGTGGTCCCATGGTGTTTATACTTGCGTACTAATGTTTGTACAGATTAATGTGGTACCTTCAGGCGTTTGGAAATTGCTCCCAAGGATGAACCAGACTTGTGGAGGTCTACAATTTTTTTTCTGAGGTCTTGGCTGATTTCTTTTGATTTTCCCATGATGTCAAGCAAAAATGCACTGAGTTTGAAGGTATGCCTTGAAAGACATCCACAGGTACACCTCCAATTGACTCAAATTATGTCAATTAGCCTATCAGAAGCTTCTAAAGCCATGACATCATTTTCTGGAATTTTCCAAGCTGTTTAAAGGCACAGCCAACTTAGTGTATGTAAACTTCTGACCCACTGGAATTGTGATACAGTGAATTATAAGTGAAATAATCTGTCTTTAATTTTTTTTTTGTAAAATTACTTGTGTCATATACAAAGTAGATGTCCTAACCGACTTGCCAAAACTATAGTTTGTTAACAAGAAATTTGTGGAGTGGTTGAAAAACGAGTTTTAATGACTCCAACCTAAGTGTATGTAAACTTCCGACTTCAACTGTATATGCCAATTATATGATGGTCCGACCGCATTCTGTCCCCTATCAACACTTTTTCAACTTTAGGTGCCAACGAGAATGACATAAGAAAGAAGTCAAGACGACTAGCTTGATTGAGTCGCTGCCATATACAGTGGGGAGAACAAGTATTTGATATACTGCCAATTTTGCAGGTTTTTCTACTTACAAAGCATGTAGAGGTCTGTAATTTTTATCATAGGTACACTTCAACTGTGAGAGACGGAATCTAAAACCAAAATCCAGAAAATCACATTGTATGATTTTTAAGTAATTAATTTGCATTTTATTGCATGACATAAGTATTTGATACATCAGAAAAGCAGAACTTAATATTTGGTACAGAAACCTTTCTTTGCAATTACAGAGATCATACGTTTCCTGTAGGTCTTGACCAGGTGTGCACACACTGCAGCAGGGATTTTGGCCCACTCCTCCATACAGACCTTCTCCAGATCCTTCAGGTTTCGGGGCTGTCGCTGGGCAATACGGACTTTCAGCTCCCTCCAAAGAATTTCTATTGGGTTCAGGTCTGGAGACTGGCCATCTTCAATGCTCTTACTGAGGGAAGGAGGTTGTTGGCCAAGATCTCGCGATACATGGCCCCATCCATCCTCCCCTCAATACGGTGCAGTCGTCCTGTCCCCTTTGCAGAAAAGCATCCCCAAAGAATGGTGTTTCCACCGCCATGCTTCACGGTTGGGATGGTGTTCTTGGGGTTGTACTCATCCTTCTTCTTCCTCCAAACACGGCGAGTGGCGTTTAGACCAAAAAGCTCTATTTTTGTCTCATCAGACCACATGACCTTCTCCCATTCCTCCTCTGGATCATCCAGATGGTCATTGGCAAACTTCAGACGGGCCTGGACATGCGCTGGCTTGAGCAGGGGGACCTTGCGTGCGCTGCAGGATTTTAATCCATGACGGCGTAGTGTGTTACTAATGGTTTTCTTTAAGACTGTGGTCCCAGTTCTATTCAGGTCATTGACCAGGTCCTGCCGTGTAGTTCTGGGCTGATTCCTCACCTTCCTCATGATCATTGATGCCCCACGAGGTGAGATCTTGCATGGAGCCCCAGACCGAGGGTGATTGACCGTCATCTTGAACTTCTTCCATTTTCTAATAATTGCGCCAACAGTTGTTGCCTTCTCACCAAGCTGCTTGCCTATTGTCCTGTAGCCCATCCCAACCTTGTGCAGGTCTAGAATTTTATCCCTGGTGTCCTTACACAGCTCTCTGGTCTTGGCCATTGTGGAGAGGTTGGAGTCTGTTTGATTGAGTGTGTGGACAGGTGTCTTTTATACAGGTAACGAGTTCAAACAGGTGCAGTTAATACAGGTAATGAGTGGAGAACAGGAGGGCTTCTTAAAGAAAAACTAACAGGTCTGTGAGAGCCGGAATTCTTACTGGTTGGTAGGTGATCAAATACTTATGTCATGCAATAAAATGCAAATTAATCACTTAAAAATCATACATTGTGATTTTCTGGATTTTTGTTTTAGATTCCGTCTCTCACAGTTGAAGTGTACCTATGATAAAAATTACAGACCTCTACATGCTTTGTAAGTAGGAAAACCTGCAAAATCGGCAGTGTATCAAATACTTGTACTCCCCACTGTATGTCTTCTGTTTGCTATGTTTTTATCTCCACTATGTTGATTGAGTACTTGTGTTCTAATTAGTTGTATTTGAAGATGTATTATTTGCTTGTTATCTTTTCTTGTAATAGCGTCGTATCCCTTTATAAAATACTATAAATACTCTAAATGTGCTTTATTATTACAATCCCTACCATGGCTAGTATTGGGTGTTCCATTTTTCGACTCCTCTATTAGAACTTTCAGAATAGCCATGGAGTGGTCTTTATGTCGCGGAACATTTGGTTGTCAATATACAGTTTATCGACAATGAGAGTACCACGCTTCCCTTTTAATCTATTTTCCTTGACGATTGGGTACAGAACTTTGCACAGTTCTGCAATCTCCCTCGGGAACTGATCATTCAAGCCTATTTTCGTGCCACTACTTTATCCTTAAAGAAAGCAAATTTGGCAACGATTGGACGCTCATATCTCTGTCCTTTTTGTCCGAAACAGTGTACACGTTCGAGTTGAATTTTATCGACAGCCTCGAGTGGGATTTGAAGCGCTGTAAGCCCTTCACAATATTTTCGATAACCTCTCCTTCTTTTTCTTGGATACCCGTAAGTACCAGATTTTCTCTCATCGATCTAGTTTGTATGTCTAGTAAGGCTTCTCTCAGAAAGTTATTCTCCTTTTTAAGTTCCTTAACGTCCGTTTCTATCTTAGTGACTGTCCCTTTTAGTTTTTTTGTATCGTTCTCTTTTACATCATTACTGGCCAACTCTAGTATGCCCAGTTTGTCATTTATCGACTTCAACAGGTCGCTTTCCACACTTACCAGTCCCAGTGGTGAAAAGCATAAATCATCTGTATCCGTCGAGCAGTCGCGTTTTCTCTTGGAGATTGATTCTGTGTTGCTTGTTGTTGTAATATTTGTCGATACATTTCTCTAGCCTTATGATTTGTTTTGTGTTATTATCCAGATTGAATGTTATTACCCGCGAATATATGAAGTGCTAATATTTAGTCTAACTTACTGATATTGAATATTATGTTTTTATCTTGAGGTGATTTGCACCGCTGTGTATTCAATACGCCATCTTGTCTACCGTAAGTCTAAACAGTAATGTTAGCTTAGTTCAACTGTCAGACCCCAACATATAACCTTGTTTTACTCCAATGTTTTTAACCTCAAAACGTGGTTAAAACTATAATTTTGATATCATGGATGGTCAATCCTTGCATTCACAGCTCTGTCTATGAGTTTGAGAGTGACTCAATTTCTCCTGCCCCGTCCTTCAGCTTTTTACCAAACCAGGGGCAGGGAGGCCGCTTTGTTATTGTTTCTACTGCTGATTGCTGCTTTAAGGGTAAAACAATACGTTTGCGCAAAATAGTGTTTTTTAGACACAACTGCAAACTTCAAGAGTTGGCCTTAACCCCCCAAAAAAAAAAAAAATATTGTAAAGTGGTTATCCCACTGGCTATAAGGTGAATGCACCAATTTGTAAGTCTGCTAAATGACGTAAATGTAAATGAGTAGGTCTGCTGGGTCTACTCTGATGTCATCAGACCCCCCCTTGCTTGAGGAACAATAGAGGAGCACTTGTGCCATGTCATGTCATACCTAGACCACATTTTGAGATGTCCCTTTTGTTAAGTAAATCAGGTGATAAATGAGGTGAAAAGGAGACTGGAGTGCATATTTAAGCAGCTGAGACAGAGCCTGTGAGTGCATTGGATCTGAGTAGTCTCTGTCTATGATGTCTGTCGTGACTACAGTGTGAGACGCATGGCAGAAGGCTCTCTCCAGGGGTGGAACTTGACCTCTGAACCTCCCTGATTCACTCCCATTCAAAACTAAACTAAACGTTTTCTCACTACTGAACACAACCCTGGTCTATGGTGTGACTAAATGTATGTGGTGTATATAGTGTCTATATATGAGACTCACGGCAGAAGTCTGGCTCCCTCCAGGGGTGGACCTTGGCCCCTATGCTCAGGCAGGCGTCGGTATAGACCTGGAGCTGGTCACACAGCATCTGCTGTTGGCCCACGAAGCGACACATGTCATACACACAGCTCTGGAAGAACGGAGTAGGGTCCACCAACGCTATGCACTCCCTGTTGGGGCGGGGGTGGGGGTGGGAGAGATAGAGAGAGCGAGAGAAAAAATTGAGAGAAAGTAAGGGATTGAGTGAAATGTGTGAGGAAGACAGGGGGATTGAAGGAGTGAAGGATAAAAGGAGAATAACAGAGATAAGTAAATACACAGAGTATATGAGCTTCACTCCAAAACGCTATACAGTGAGGGAAAAAAGTATTTGATCCCCTGCTGATTTTGTACGTTTGCCCACTGACAAAGACATGATGGCCTATAATTTTAATGGTAGGTTTATTTGAACAGTGAGAGACAGAATAACAACAAAAAAATCCAGAAAAAAGTATGTCAAAAATGTTATAAATTGATTTGCATTTTAATGATGGAAAGAAGTATTTGACCCCCTCTCAATCAGAAAGATTTCTGGTTCCCAGGTGTCTTTTATACAGGTAACGAGCTGAGATTAGGAGAACACTCTTAAAGGGAGTGCTCCTAATCTCAGTTTGTTACCTGTACAAAAGACACCTGTCCACAGAAGCAATCAATCAATCAGATTCCAAACTCTCCACCATGGCCAAGACCAAAGAGCTCTCCAAGGATGTCAGGGACAAGATTGTAGACCTACACAAGGCTGGAATGGGCTACATTTACATTTACATTATTTAGCAGACGCACTTATCCAGAACGACTTACAAATTGGTGCATTCAACTT
This sequence comes from Coregonus clupeaformis, assembly GCF_020615455.1. NCBI lineage: Eukaryota > Metazoa > Chordata > Actinopteri > Salmoniformes > Salmonidae > Coregonus > Coregonus clupeaformis. Next base: position 410,834 of record NC_059230.1, read on the forward strand.
ATGATAGCAAGTGGGACAACCACTTTTTTTTTTCTTCTTTATGGGGGGGTGGGGGAGGAGGGGTAGAAGGATTACTTTATACTATTCCAGGTATTCCTTAAAGAGATACGGTTTCAAGTGTCTCCGGAAGGTGGTCAGTGACTCCGCTGTCGTGGGGGAGCTTGTTCCACCATTGGGGTGCCAGAGCAGCAAATAGCTTTGACTGGGCTGAGCGGGAACTGTGCTTCTGTAGAGGTAGGGGAGCTAGCAGGCCAGAGGTGGATGAACGTAGTGCCCTCGTTTGGGTGTAGGGTCTGATCAGAGACTGAAGGTAAGGAGGTGCCGTTCCCCTCACAGCTCCGTAGGCAAGCACCATGGTCTTGTAGTAGATGCGAGCCTCAACTGGAAGCCAGTGGAGTGTGCGGAGACCATCAACAAGCAGCTTGGTGAGAAGGTGACAACAGTTGGTGCGATTATTCGCAAATGGAAGAAACACAAAATAACTGTCAATCTCCCTCGGCCTGGGGCTCCATGCAAGATCTCACCTCGTGGAGTTGCAATGATCATGAGAACGGTGAGGAATCAGCCCAGAACTACACGGGAGGATCTTGTCAATGATCTCAAGGCAGCTGGGACCATAGTCAACAAGAAAACAATTGGTAACACACTACGCCGTGAAGGACTGAAATCCTGCAGCGCCTGAAAGGTCCCCCTGCTCAAGAAAGCACATATACAGGCCCGTCTGAAGTTTGCCAATGAACATCTGAATGATTCAGAGGAGAACTGGGTGAAAGTGTGGTCAGATGAGACCAAAATCGAGCTCTTTGGCATCAACTCAAGTCGCCGTGTTTGGAGGAGGAGGAATGCTGCCTATGACCCCAAGAACACCATCCCCACCGTCAAACATGGAGGTGGAAACATTATGCTTTGGGGGTGTTTTTCTGCTAAGGGGACAGGACAACTTCACCGCATCAAAGGGACGATGGATGGCGCCATGTACCGTCAAATCTTGGGTGAGAACCTCCTTCCCTCAGCCAGGGCATTGAAAATGGGTCGTGGATGGGTATTCCAGCATGACAATGACCCAAAATACACGGCCAAGGCAATAAAGGAGTGGCTCAAGAAGAAGCACATTAAGGTCCTGGAGTGGCCTAGCCAGTCTCCAGACCTTAATCCCATAGAAAATATGTGGAGGGAGCTGAAGATTCGAGTTGCTAAACGTCAGGCTCGAAACCTTAATGACTTGGAGAAGATCTGCAAAGAGGAGTGGGACAAAATCCCTCCTGAGATGTGTGCAAACCTGGTGGCCAACTACAAGAAACGTCTGACCTCTGTGATTGCCAACAAGGGTTTTGCCACCAAGTACTAAGTCATGTTTTGCAGAGGGGTCAAATACTTATTTCCCTCATTAAAATGCAAATCAATTTATAACATTTTTTACATGCGTTTTTCTGGATTTTTTTGTTGTTATTCTGTCTCTCGCTGTTCAAATAAACCTACCATTAAAATTATAGACTGATCATGTCTTTGTCAGTGGGCAAACGTACAAAATCAGCAGGGGATCAAATACTTTTTTCCCTCACTGTATATGCATTTTCAGAAATGTTGATAAATTAGCTTTTATTGTTTTAAAAAAATTATGAAAGAGATTGGTGTGTTTTTTCACTATCTAATCATGGCATGGGGTAGTTCAATGACCCACATGTATTTGTTTGAAATCTATCACTTGATTGTTTCATTTCAGAGAGACAAATAATCATGTTTTCTTGCATAATGCTACATATCCACCTCACTCTCAGAGAAATAAGTATGACTGCTAGGTTTTACACAGTCAAGTGTAACGAATAACCTCATTTTTAATAAAAGCTGTACAAATGATACATTTGTTAAAAACAATATTTAAAAAATATTTAAACAATCATAATTCAATACATTAATATGAGATATGTATGTAAAACATTTCCATTTGACATTTTAATCATTTAGCAAATGCTCCTATCCAGAGTGCCTTTCTCTTTATATACTATATGGCGTGAGGACTGAGTTAATATTCTGTATGTCAGTTTTCTTACTCACCTGAAGGGTCCTTTGTTATCGGTTAATTTCCCACAGTTCTCAGGTTTGGAAACTTCTGCCTCCAGTGAGGGATTACAGAATGGATCTGGGCTGGTGTCGGGGTTGCATCTGTAGAAACACACCATTTTTTATAAACAATACAAAAAATGGAAAGACAATACCATTTGACAATATAATGCACAATACAGTTATTACCCCTTAAAGTGTACACATAGTTCCCAACCTATTGCATATTACAAGTGTGCACTTGGTTCCCAAGATATTGCATATTACAAGGGTACACTTAGTTCCCAAACTATTTCATATTACAAGTGTACACTTAGTTCCCAAACTATTGCATATTACAAGTGTGCACTTGGTTCTCAAACTATTGCATATTACAAGGGTACACTTAGTTCCCAAACTATTTCATATTACAAGTGTACACTTAGTTTCCAAACTATTGCATATTGCAAGTGTAGACTCAGTTCCCAAACTATTGCATATTACAAGTGTACACTTAGCTCCCAAACTATTGCATATCATAAGTGTGTACTTAAGTTCTACTACATACATTAATGGGCAGAAATATTCCCGACTTCATCAGTCAGTATTCTCAAAGAAAGTTCCCACATAATTCCCACTCACGTGTCTTCCTCATCTTCCTCGGTCTTCCAGCTGTTTCCAAAGTCCTTGGAGCTGGTGACCTGGGATCCGTCCGGCTTGGTGAAGTCGTTGTTAGGGTTACCGTCGTAGTTGCCACACAGACCACACATCTGGTCAGAGTAGGAGCTGTATTGACCAAGAAATACAACACAGTAGATTATATACACAACACAGTGGATTAGTTCAAAGGTCAAGATACAACGACATACAGCCAGTGGATTACTAGAGAGATCAAACTACAAAGATCATAATACCAAAACACACAACAACCAGCAGATTACTACAAAGATCATAATACCAAGACCCACAACAACCAGCAGATTACTAAAAAAGATCATAATACCAAGACACACAACAACCAGCAGATTACTACAAAGATCATAATACCAAGACACACAACAACCAGTAGATTATGACAAAGATCATAATAGTTATTAGAACAGAAATGGTTCTAAATTCTATATGAATATTATTAAATCATAAGTCATGATGATAAATCATGTGCAATAGTATTGATACATATATCACATAGATGGGGCACAAAAGGGCCTGTAAAAAGAATACACTATAAAGGGAATAGGTGTCATTAGTTTGCGATCGGCCTTGTGGAAAAAGGAAGTTGCTAGATTCTAATTCCTGTGCCCACTTCTTGTGTCTGTGTGTACCTGGGCACTGAGATCTGGGCGTAGTGGTTTCCATCCCAGCGCACCTTGAGGCCGAATGGAGTCTGCAGCGTGATGTACTGACCCGCCAGCGATAGAGAGATGAGCGGAGAGGGGGAATGAGGGAGGGACACTCGCTTTCCATTCACCTGTGGAGAGAGAGAGAGAGAGAGAAAGAGAGAGAGAGAGAGAGAGAGAGAGAGAGAGAGAGAGAGAGAGAGAGAGAGAGAGAGAGAGAGTTAGCTACATAAACAGAGGATTTTGATGTTTGAGCTCTGTTAAGACGGACGTAATTAGGGTAATAAAGGGTTCAAATAGACGACGATGATGATGATGATGATGGAGGGAGAAAGAGAGAGAGAGAGAGATAAAAGATAAAAAGAGACAAGGAAAGAGAGAGAAAGAGAGTTAAAGGGTGTATTACAAAGGGGGAAAAAGGCTTTGGGTGTGTCGTCATGGTGTAATATCACTAATCCTTAGATTAAGGGAGATATGGAGAAAAGGCTAGATATAGCAGAGTGATACCACCACATCTGTGATGTGGAATGTGAATGACATAAACCTGTATGGGAGAGTGGTATTACATGTTAATAACTGTGTAAGTGTCATAGTTCTATGTTATTAACTGTTTAATAACATGTAGTTATTCTAGGTAGTTTTTCCTAGCCAGTGCCTCTGCTTCTGCTTTAACGTGCTATTTGGGTCTAGGCTGGGTTAAATGATTTGTGACAACTGCTGATGTAAAAAGAGCTGTATAAATAAATTGGATTGATTGATTTTGACTGACTGACTGACTGATTGACTGATTGATTAATGGATGGATTGATTATTTAATGGATGGATTGATTGATTGATGTATTAACACACGTACCAGAGTCCTCCTGCTCTTCATCAGTGTGACAGTGATTCCATCGACAGTGACGTAGAGCTTCTTCAGGTAGGACACTCCAGCCAGACCACGCTCCTCGTTCTTACCCTCCACAGAGAACCACGGACCTAGAACACATACAGCAGAACACAGGTAGAACCAAAGGGCTTAGAACACAGCAGGACCTAGAGTTAGAACTACAGAACCTAGAACCCAGATCCCAGAGTTAGAACTACAGAACCTAGAACCCAGAGTTAGAATTGCAGAACCCAGAACCCAGAGTTAGAACTACAGAACCTAGAACCCAGAGTTAGAACTACAGAACCCAGAACTAAGAGCCCAGAGTTAGAACTACATAACCCAGAACCTAGAGTTAGAACTACAGAACAACATCATCATGTGTTTACCTGTGTTGTTCTTGCAGCTCCTGGCCAGGGTGTAGGTGCAGGTCCCCATGAAGCTGTAGAACTTATCATCAAAGGTGTTATAGTGGGGGTCTCCAGAGATCACACAGTCCTGGGAACCTGGGGTAGAGGGGACAGAGGGAGATATCATGAGCTATAAGCAGGAGATATAATAACATTAGCCTGTATTAAAGATGACAGATACTCCAGTCCTGAGAGCCTGGAGAACAGATATGAGATATGATACGGAATAATAGAAGGAGAACAAATATAAGCACTGTAAGTCTACAAGTAGATCCTCTTGTCATGGCCTGATGCAAAGAAAGACCAAGAACGGCAATGTTGGATAACTTTAGTACAGGCCCAATGTTCCTCCAGGAACCAAGAGGATAACTTTAGTACAGGCCCTATGTTCCTCCAGGAACCAAGAGGATAACTTTAGTACAGGCCCTATGTTCCTCCAGGAACCAAGAGGATAACTTTAGTACAGGCCCCATGTTCCTCCAGGAACCAAGAGGATAACTTTAGTACAGGCCTCATGTTCCTCCAGGAACCAAGATGATAACTTTAGTACAGGCCCCATGTTCCTCCAGGAACCAAGATGATAACTTTAGTACAGGCCCTATGTTCCTCCAGGAACCAAGATGTTAACTTTAGTACAGGCCCCATGTTCCTCCAGGAACCAAGAGGATAACTTTAGTACAGGCCCCATGTTCCTCCATGAACCAAGAGGATAACTTTAGTACAGGCCCCATGTTCCTCCAGGAACCAAGAGGATTAAGTAAGTAAATATACAAGTACTTCATAAACATATTTCTTTTACAAATATATTATTTATAATGGACTTACTTGTAGGGTAGCAGTCCAGCTCTCCACCCTGGACCTTACACTCGTGCATTGCAGGGCAATCAGAGGGACTGCAGGTGACGAAGGGAGCGTTACAGTAACATTTCATCTTACAGTCCTCCACGTACCACTCATCACCAGGCTGGAGGGAGAGCAGGAGGGAGGAAGGGAGGGAGGGATGGAGGAAGGGAGGAAGGGATGGAGGGATGGAGGAAGGGAGGGAGGGATGGAGGAAGGGAGGGAGGGATGGAGGAAGGGAGGGAGGGAGGGATGGAGGAAAGGAGGGAGATATGGAGGAAGGGAGGGAGGGATGGAGGAAGGGAGGGAGGGATGAGGAAGGGAGGGAGGGAGGGATGGAGGAAAGGAGGGAGATATGGAGGAAGAGAGGGGGGTGGAGGAAGGGAGGGAGGAAGGGAGGGAGGGAGGAAAGGAGGGAGGGATGGAGGAAGGGAGGGAGGGATGGAGGAAGGGAGGGAGGGAGGGAGAGATGGAGGGAGGGATGGAGGAAGGGAGGAAGGTAGGGAGGGAGGGATGGAGGAAAGGAGGGAGATATGGAGGAAGGGAGGGAGGGATGGAGGAGGGAGGGAGGGATGGAGGAAGGGAGGGATGGAGGAAAGGAGGGAGATATGGAGGAAGGGATGGAGGAAGGGAGGGAGGGATGGAGGAAGGGAGGGAGGGAGGGATGGAGGAAAGGAGGGAGGGATGGAGGAAGGGAGGGAGGGATGGAGGAAGGGAGGGAGGGAGGGAGGGAGGGAGGAAGGGAGGGAGGGAGGGATGGTGGAAAGGAGGGATGGAGGAAGGGAGGGAGGGATGGAGGAAGGGAGGGCGGGAGGGAGGAAGGGAGGGAGGGAGGGAGGGATGGAGGAAGGGAGGGAGGGAGGGAGGGATGGAGGAAAGGAGGGAGATATGGAGGAAGGGAGGGAAGGATGGAGGAAGGGAGGGAGGGAGGGATGGAGGAAGGGATGGAGGAAGGGAGGAAGGGATGGAGGTAGGGAGGAAGGGATGGAGGGATGGAGGAAGGGAGGGAGGGATGGATGGCGGAAGGGAGGGAGGGATGGATGGAGGAAGGGAGGGAAGGAGGGACAGAGGGAGGGAGGGATGGAGGAAGGGAGGGAGGGATCGAGGAAGGAAGGGCGGAAAAGGGAGGGGAAAATAGAAGTGTTTCCTTGACAGATGAATGTGCGAAGTCAAGACAGCCCTGTCATAGTGACATTGTGTTGATATTGTACAACCCTTGTCAAAGAAATCTGGTTACAAACATCCTAAAGTGGGTTAATCCTATTGGAGCAGTGGTTAGCAAGTTTAGCTGTGCTTTGGGAGCTGTGCTTTGGTTCGAGACCCGCAAAGGACATTGCACTGTCGATGTTCTCTATAATATGTTTGAAAAACATCCAACTAAGAAAATGGCATTGTATGAAATTGATAATTCTGACACAAAAGCACACTCACTTCGTAGTACTGTCCGTTAGTGTGGTTGCAGCCACAGGAGTTCTCTTTGACACACTTCCCGGCGCTGAGGACATAACCAGGGTCACACACACAACCCTCTGAACAGGGAGCATCACACCCCGTGGGGGGTCTGGAGGCACAGGTGGGCTGACAAGGGGCGGCACAGGGCACGTACTGACTGTTGGGGGGGCATGTCAGAGCTGGAGAGAAGGAGGGAAGAGGAGACATTAGGAGATAGGTCTACTTTAAAACATGACTGTCTCTTAATAATGACTGTTGATTATACGGAATAGTACTGTTTGAGTGGATTGTTGGTCTTTGATGTGCTAATAGCAGCAGGGTCTTTGGTGAGTGAATGAATTATTATTATATTAATCACTACAATTCCCATCTTCATCATCAATATCCGTCTCTTCCTTGTTATTATCATGTATAACATGTATCTGTTCCAGGGTTGGGGTCAAATCCAGTGCAATTCCAGTCAATTCAGGAAGTACATCGAAATACCAATTTCAATGATCTTTAATGCTTTTCAGTGAGGAAATTTGAATTTGAATTTGTTTTACTTTCTGAAATGACTGGAATTGAAATGGAATTGACCCCAACACTGATCATTACTCACGGCAGAAAGTGCTGTTCCTCCAGGTTCCGATGGTGACTCCTCGGTCCTGACACTCGTTGACGTAGGACTCGATGGACTCACACAGAATGGGTTGAGCACCATCCAGCTCGCACAGGTCAAACAGACAGTCCTGGAAGAAACTCTGAAATGGACACACATAAAGGTACACGTGTCATAGACTTGCACACAAAGCTTGGAGGTTTTGGTTACTTAAGTGACAAATAAAGTTATTTGAATTAAACATTCGTAAACATTCCTAAACTAAATGTGTCTCTACATTTGCAAAATGTCTTTCTTGGGAGTGAGATTTCACACATTAAACGAACTTTTTTTTTTATAGTAAAGACAAAATATGATATGACACTATACACCATACATTACAGTAATTACTCACATTGGGGTAAGACACTATATACCACACATTACGGTAGTTACTCACATTGGGGTTGACCTTGGGGTGACAGACAGCGAACGTTCCGTTCTTGTCTAGAAGCATGCCGCAGTAGCCAGAGCTCTCATACCTGTCCAGTTCATCATCAGTACAGCCTGGGATGGTGGTGTTGGGCTTCTTGTTACAACTGGAGTGAGAGACAGAGTGAATCAGTTGTTATATGTGAGTGCCTGTGTGTGTGTGTGTGTGTGTGTGTGTCTGTGTGTGTGTGTGTGTGTGTGTGTGTGAATGGTGGCAAGACTAACTTGGGATCTGTGACCCAGCTGTGTCCAAAGTCATTGGGGTTGGTGGTCAGAGAACCGTCTGGTTTCCTGAAGTCATCTTTGGAGTTTCCATTGTAGTCTCCACACAGTCCACACAGCTTGTCTTTATAGCTGAATACAGAGGAGAAAATTGGCCTATGAGTCAAGGATTTTCTCAAGCACTGTAATGACAACATTATAAAATAAAAATAGTACAATGTGAGAAGTTTCTATGTGGTTAATATGTTTTGTGTTGTGTTATTATAGCAATTTTTAGGGTATATCATGTCGGGGTCACCAAAACTGTAATAGGGAAACCAAGCTGCATAGACCCCATTTTTGGTCTCTCTCTCTCTCTCTCTCTCTCTCTCTCTCTCTCTCTCTCTCTCTCTCTCTCTCTCTCTCTCTCTCTCTCTCTCTCGCTCAGTGTGTGTGCTCTCTTAAGTGTTTGTATGTTCTCTTTCTTCAGTGTGTGTGTGTGAAGCAGTTTTGACTCACTCCTTGATGACTTTGATTTCCATGTAGTGGTTTCCGTCATATCGTACGGTCACACCAAAGTCCATGGCTACAGTGTAGTGTTTACCAGACTTCAAAACAGACACGCCTGTTGCTGGGGTCAGTGGGATGTTTACATTGGTACCATTCAACTAGGAGGAGAAGAGGACACAGACATGGGTTAGTGAGGGGCATTTCTTTTTTTATGCTTTTTAGCTTCCTCTTTTTAAGCTGTTCTGTGTCTGTGTTTTGCATGAATTTTATGTATAATGAACAAAGAAATCAACGCAACATGCAAGAATTTCAAAGATTTTACTGAGTTATAGTTCAAATAAGGAAATCAGTCAATTGGAAAAAATTAATTAGGCCCTAATCTATGGATTTCACATGACTGGGCAGGGGCGCAGCTATTGGTGGGCCTGGGAGGGCATAGGCCCACCCACTTGGGAGCCAGGCCAACCCACTGGGGAGCCAGACCCAGCCAATGAGTTTGTCCCTACAAAGGGGTTTTACTACAGACATAAATACTCCTGAGCACACCCCATCCCCCCTATGACGATCCCGCAGGTGAAGAAGTCAGATGTGGAGGTCCTGGGTTGGCGTGGTTACACAAGGTTTGCGTTTGTGAGGCCGGTTGGAGGTACCAAATTCTCTAAAAAGACGTTGGATGCGGCTTATGGTAGAGAAATTAACATTCAGTTCTCTGGCAATAGCTCTGATGGACATTCCTGCAGTCAGCATGCCAATTGCGCGCTCCATAAAAACTTGAGACATCTCTGCAGTTGTGTTATGTGACAAAACTGCACATTTTAGAGTGGCGTTTTATTGTCCCCAGCACAAGGTGCACCTGTGTAATGATCATGCTGTTTAATCCGCTTATTGATATACCACACCTGTCATGTGAATGAATTATCTTGGCATAGGATAAGATGCTTACTAACAGGGATGTAAACAAATGTGTGGGATCATATATATCAGCTCACGAAAGATGGGAGCAGCACTTTACATGTTGCGTTTATATTATTGTTCAATATATTTAATGCTGCTCAGGAATTTCCCTTCGGTGACAATAAAGATTTATTCAATAGAATGACAACCTGTTCTTGACTGTGTATGTTACTTTACATCGGCTCTGCATTTTATCAGTATTTGTTTCCATTGTTACGTTTTTAAACATTTTCAAATGTCATTCTTATCTATCTCCATCTCTCTCTCTCTCTCTCTCTCTATCTCTCTCTACCCCCAACCCCATCCCTCCATCAATCCCTCTCGCTCTCACCTGCACAGTGCCTCCCTTCAGGATGGAGATCTTCACGCTGCGCACATACACATGCACAGCCTTCAGGTAGGAGATGGTTGGTTTGTTGAAGCGGTTTTCATTGTCGGCATGCACCTCGTAGTGAGGCACTGACGTGTGGTTACAGGGGTCTGACATCAGGTAGCTGCAGTTCCCCATGAAGTTGTACTTCTTCTTGTCGAAGGTGGTGTAGTGAGGGTCGCTAGATGCTACACAGGTAGAGGTGGCTGGGGGGAATAGTGATATAAAGTTGTGAGTGAGATTAGTAATTGGCTGGTGGAAAGAATACTGACTCAGTGTTCACATAGTTTGGTTCGTTTTTTCACCAAGTGATGCCTGACATGATGTAAATAGTGTTCTCCAATATCCACACATAATAAATGTATACTGTATACATGGCTGTCTGTTTGCATAGCTAGGAATCAAACTCTAGGAACGATCCACTTTACTGTAAGTTGGATATTTCCAAGGGTTTCACGATGGTACTCCTTAACAATATAATTGATTCTAAGAACCTTTCATCTTTATACAAGTTATGATAAGTGAGTTGATTCAAGTTAAGATAACTGAGCTAATACAACTTATGATATCTGAGGTAATAGAAGTTATGATAATACAGCTAATACAAGGTATGATAACTGAGCTAATACAAATTACGACAACTCAGCTAATACAAGTTATGATAACTGAGCTAATACAAGTTATGATAACTGATATATTACAAGTTATAATAACCGGACTAATACAAGTTATGATAACTCAGCTAATAGAAGTTATGATAACTGAGCTAATACAAGTCATTAAAACTCAGCTAACAGTACCTTTAGGATAGCATGCGCCATTGCGGCACTCCTCCGTGGGAGAGCAGGAGTTGTCCACACAGTCCAGGGTGTAGTTTCCGGCACAACGACACAGCTTGGAGCAGCCGTCACCAAAGATGATCTCTCCTGGCTAAAAGGACAGAGACAGGGAGAGAGGAATTATTAACATGTTGTTAGATAATATAATTTTTTTTGTTTATTTGTGCATTCTGTGAATGTATGTGTGTGTTCCTTGCGTCGTTGGTCCTTTTTAAAGGATTTTTGTGACTAGTTTCAGGAAACTAGGCCTATGTCGCCCATCACTACTTCACAGGAGAGGCATTTCAACGTTTTATAAAAAAAAAAATCTAAATACATTATTTGGCAGAAATGCCTTCTGGAACAGGTGAACTTTCATGTGCCTAAAAAACAAACGTATATGCTATCTCTTAATACAAATGCAATTGTGAAATTACAAGCCTAGTTGGTTTAGCCACGACAAAGACAGGAACTTTTCCACTACCCATGATTGGCTGCGATAATGGATGGGCTGGACATGCCGAGAGATGAGTTTGGATTTGTCTGCCATTTAGCATGCTTCTGTCTATAACATGAGCTATTTAGTATGTGTAGGTAATCCTTTCTAAAGTGGCTTAGTTGAAAGATATTCCGAAGAACTGCACAAGTGTTGCTAAGGCTCTCCAATTTGGAATGCCCTGTGGAAGCACAGTATGATAGCTAAGGAGATGGAGAAAATTCTGGCATTTGATTGGAAATGCGGAGGAAGTCGAAAAGAGAACACAAAAGGCTGTTGTATAAAACACCTTTCTGGATTACATCTTCAAACAAGGGCAACCATGGCATCCGTGACAGAGAGGGAAAAGTATTAATCCATGTATACGGGTAAGAAAGTATAGCTATTTACATTTTCAGATATTATACATTTCTAATTTTGGCAGAAAGTAGTTTTCATTGCAAGTTAAAGCTCAAGTTAGCTAGCTAACATTAGCTGGCTGGATGGCTGTTTTGCTCGCTGGCTAACGTTGCATGTTTGATTTGTGTAGTAATGTTATTCGTATCTCAGAGCCATTTGCATTGCTAGTTATGGCCTAATGTTAGCTTGCTATCTAACATTGAACCTAGCTAGTTGGTTAGCTTTAGCTAACTGTAGATTCACGCAGGGTAGTAATGTTAAGAGTTGGGATTATGGTTTGTTGTTTAACTAGCTAGATAGCTACATGTCTAAAAAAAGACTCCACTATGCAAGTAACCTTGTCACTGTACCGTTTACACCTTCTAACAAGCTAGAAATGAACCAAAAACATAGTTTAGAAAGTTGCTTTTAGTTGCCTGGATTGCTAGATTGACATATACTAAATTCATTTTTTAACTGATGTGTTTATTGCTGTTAAAAGGCACCAGTTATGCTTTTTTGGACCCCCAGGCTAATGATGTCATGCAGACTTTCATTTTTGGTTCATACTTTTTCATAACAACAACGACAATAGAATGTTCATGATGTCATTGCGACAACTGTATACAGACATGTCGATAGAAGTAGTATAAACCAGCCTTTAGTCTTGAAATATTTGGTTGTACACTACCGTCCTCACTGTTTAGCACATGGCCTCACATGTGAATCCTTAAGAAGATGGGTGGGGCTAAGGCTTAAGAGGGTGAGAACAATGCTGAATGGGTGTACACAAAGAAGAGCTCTCCAGTAGGTGTCCCAAAACATTCAAGGGCCATTTTCTCAAAAGTGGGGTTACAAGTTTATCAACTTTCAAAGCAGAATTACTTTCCCATTGTTCCTGAACTGCAGTGTATGATATACAATTTTGTAGCTCTGAGCCTCTATTTTCAACCATTGTAAAAAATACAATTTCAAATTTTGCAACATAAGATTGAATCGAGGCGGTTGGTCACATTGGTGATGTGCTGACCTGAGCAACATCAATTTCCATGTGAGTGGACATTCTGGACAGTAAAAGTAGTGTATCATATGATATCGTATGTTATTGTGTATCACATCGTATATAGTGTATCATATATCGTATGGTATTCCGTATGGTATATCACATATAATATTGTATATCACATTGAATTGTGTCATATTCTATCATATTGTACATTCTTAACCACAGACTAACAATCCCAGATGGTCTCGTACCTCATAGTAGTCACCTCCCTCCAGACAGCCACAGGTTTCTATGGGGACACAGCGTCTGCCTTTGAACACGAAGCCTGGCTTACAGAAACACGCACTGATACAGGAGCCAGTGCAGTTGGTGGAGGGTTCCTTACAGCTGGGGATGCAGGCTGGGCCACACTCTATGTACTCAGCATTGGGAGGGCACGTCACTATTGGGGGAGAGATGGAGAGGAGAATGGGGTGGGGGGGTGGGGGGGGGGAGAATGGGTTGGGGGGAGAGAGGGAGAGGAGGATTGGGTGGGGGGGAGAGAGGGAGGGAGAAAGGCAAAGAAGAGAGGATAAGGGGGTGGGGTGGAAGGGAGACAAGGGGTTAATATCAGGAATTATTAGGTAACCAATTCATCGATTTGTGCGAATACAGAAATTGGATTCTGAATCTGATCGTGAGAATGAGAACAGGTGATTGTCTGTTAATCTCACCTGGAGGTTTTGGAGTAGTAGGCTTGGGAGTAGTTGGTTTAGGTGTAGTTGGTTTGGGAGTAGTTGGTTTGACTGTAGTTGGGGCTGAGGGATAGAGGGAGACATCATGAGATATAAAGAGAGAGACATTATAGCCTAGTCTCAGATCAGTTTGTGCTGTCTGGTCAACTCATATGATCACAGCCTGGTAACCTACCCTGACTTCCAACACGTCAGACGTCAAAACACAATTTTGAGTATTTGTGGGTGTTTGTACAGACTGTTTATGTAAGGGGACTTACTTGTAGGGTAGCAGTCCAGCTCTCCACCCTGGACCTTACACTCGTGCATTGGAGGGCAATCAGAGGGACTGCAGGTGACGAAGGGAGCGTTACAGTAACATTTCATCTGACAGTCCTCCACGTACCACTCCTCACCAGGCTGGAGGGAGAGAGGGGGGAGAGGGAGGGAAGGAGGGAGGGAGAGACAATAGTTAATCAGTGATTGGTTGCTGGTTGGTTACATACACGTCACACACACACACTATGTCCATCACTTGACACACACACATAAACACACAAACACGCACACAACACACTCACCTCGTAGTACTGTCCGTTGGTGTGTTTGCAGCCACAAGAGTTCTTTTTGACACACTTCCCGGCGCTGAGGATATAACCAGGGTCACACACACAACCCTCTGAACAGGGAGCATCACACCCCGTGGGGGGTCTGGAGGCACAGGTGGGCTGGCAAGGGGCGGCACAGGGCACGTACTGACTGTTGGGGGGCATGTCAGAGCTGGAGAGAAGGAGGGAAGAGGAGACATTAGGGAGATAGGTCTACTTTAAAACATGACTGTCTCTTAATAATGACTGTTGATTATACGGAATAGTACTGTTTGAGTGGATTGTTTGGTCTTTGATGTGCTAATAGCAGCAGGGTATTTGGTGAGTGAATGAATGATTATTATATTAATCACTACAATTCCCATCTTCATCATCAATATCCGTCTCTTCCTTGTTATTATCATGTATAACATGTATCTGTTCCAGGGTTGGGGTCAATTCCACTGCAATTCCAGTCAATTCAGGAAGTACATCGAAATACCAATTTCAATGATCTTTAATGCTTTTCAGTGAGGAAAATTTGAATTAGAATTTGGTTTACTTTCTGAAATGACTGGAATTGAAATGGAATTGACCCCAACACTGATCATTACTCACGGCAGAAAGTGCTGTTCCTCCAGGTTCCGATGGTGACTCCTCGGTCCTGACACTCGTTGACGTAGGACTCGATGGACTCACACAGAATGGGTTGAGCACCATCCAGCTCGCACAGGTCAAACAGACAGTCCTGGAAGAAACTCTGAAATGGACACCCATAAAGGTACACGTGTCATAGACTTGCACACAAAGCTTGGAGGTTTTGGTTACTTAAGTGACAAATAAAGTTATTTGAATTAAACATTCGTAAACATTCCTAAACTAAATGTGTCTCTACATTTGCAAAATGTCTTTCTTGGGAGTGAGATTTCACACATTAAACAAACTTTTTTTTTATCGTAAAGACAAAATATGATATGACACTATACACCATACATAACAGTAATTACTCACATTGGGGTAAGACACTATATACCACACATTACGGTAGTTACTCACATTGGGGTTGACCTTGGGGTGACAGACAGCGAACGGTCCGTTCTTGTCCAGAAGCATGCCGCAGTAGCCAGAGCTCTCATACCTGTCCAGTTCATCATCAGTACAGCCTGGGATGGTGGTGTTGGGCTTCTTGTTACAACTGGAGTGAGAGACAGAGTGAATCAGTTGTGTGTGAGTGCCTGTGTGTGTGGTTGTTATATGTGAGTGCCTGTGTGTGTGTGTGTGTGTGTGTGTGTGTGTGTGTGTGTGTGTGTGTGTGTGTGTGTGTGTGTGTGTGTGTGTGTGTGTGTGTGTGTGTGTGTGTGTGTGAATGGTGGCAAGACTAACTTGGGATCTGTGACCCAGCTGTGTCCAAAGTCATTGGGGTTGGTGGTCAGAGAACCGTCTGGTTTCCTGAAGTCATCTTTGGAGTTTCCATTGTAGTCTCCACACAGTCCACACAGCTTGTCTTTATAGCTGAATACAGAGGAGAAAATTGGCCTATGAGTCAAGGATTTTCTCAAGCATTGTAATGACAACTTTATAAAATAAAAATATTACAATGTGAGAAGTTTCTATTTGGTTTCTATGTTTTGTGTTGTGTTATTATAGCTATTTTTAGGGTATATCATGTCGGGGTCACCAAAACTGTAATAGGGAAACCAAGCTGCATAGACCCCATTTTTGGTCTCTCTCCTCTCTCTCTCTCTCTCTCTCTCTCTCTCTCTCTCTCTCTCTCTCTCTCTCTCTCTCTCTCGCTCTCTCTCTCTCTCTCTCTCTCTCTCTCTCTCTCTCTCTCTCTCTCTCTCTCTCTCTCTCTCTCTCTCTCTAGCTCAGTGTGTGTGTTCTCTTAAGTGTTTGTATGTTCTCTTTCTTCAGTGTGTGTGTGAAGCAGTTTTGACTCACTCCTTGATGACTTTGATGTCCATGTAGTGGTTTCCGTCATATCGTACGGTCACACCAAAGTCCATGGCTACAGTGTAGTGTTTACCAGACTTCAAAACAGACACGCCTGTAGCTGGTGTCAGTGGGATGTTCACATTGGTACCATTCAACTAGGAGGAGAAGAGGACACAGACATGGGTTAGTTCAAATAAAGAAATCAGTCAATTGAAATAAATAAATTAGGCCCTAATCAATGGATTTCACATGACTGGGCAGGGGCGCAGCCATGGGTGGGCCTGGGAGGGCATAGGCCCATCCACTTGGCAGCTAGGTAAACCCACTGGGGAGCCAGACCCAGCCAATGAGTTTGTCCCTACAAAGGGGTTTTACTACAGACAGAAATACTCCTGAGCACACCCCATCCCCCCTCTGACGATCCCGCAGGTGAAGAAGCCAGATGTGGAGGTCCTGGGTTGGCGTGGTTACACATGGTTTGCGTTTGTGAGGCCGGTTGGACGTACCACCAAATTCTCTAAAACGACGTTGGAGGTGGCTTATGGTAGAGAAATGAACATTCAGTTCTCTGGAAACAGCTCTGGTGGGCACTCCAGCAGTCAGCATGACAATTGCAGGCTCCATAAAGACTTGAGACACCTCTGGCATTGTGTTATTTGACAAAACTGCACCTTTTAGAGTGGCCTTTTATTGTCCCCAGCACAAGGTACACCTGTGTAATGATCATGCTGTTTAATCCGCTTCTTGAAATACCACACCTGTCATGTGAATGCATTATCTTGACAAAGGATGAAATGCTCACTAACAGGGATGTACACAAATTTGGGCATAACAATTCAAATAAATAAGCTTTTTGTGCGTATGGAACATTTCTGGGATCATATATTTCATCTCATTAAAAATGGGAGCAGCACTTTACATGTTTCCTTTATATTTTTGTTCAATATATTTAATGCTGCTCAGGAATTTCCCTTTGGTGACAATAAAGATTTATTCAATAGAATGACAAACTGTTCCTGACTTTGTATGTTACTTTACATCGGCTCTGCATTTTATCAGGATTTGTTTCCATTGTTACGTTTTTAAACATTTTCAAATGTCATTCTTATTCTCTCGCTCTCTCGCTCTCTCTCTCTCTCTCTCTCTCTCTCTCTCTCTCTCTCTCTCTCTCTCTCTCTCTCTCTCTCTCTCTCTCTCTGTCTCTCTACCTCCAACCCCATCCCTCCATCAATCCCTCTAGTTCTCACCTGCACTGTGCCTCCCTTCAGGATGGAGATCTTCATGCTGCGCACATACACATGCACAGCCTTCAGGTAGGAGATGGTTGGTTTGTTGAAGCGGTTTTCATTGTCGGCATGCACCTCGTAGTGAGGCACTGACGTGTGGTTACAGGGCTCTGACATCAGGTAGCTGCAGTTCCCCATGAAGTTGTACTTCTTCTTGTCGAAGGTGGTGTAGTGAGGGTCGCTAGATGCTACACAGGTAGAGGTGGCTGGTGGGAATAGTGATATAAAGTTGTGAATGAGATTAGTAATTGGCTGGTGGAAAGAATACTGACTCAGTGTTCACATAGTTTGGGTTCGTTTTTTTCACCAAGTGATGCCTGACATGATGTAAATAGTGTTCTCCAAGCCACACATAATACATGTTTACTGTATATATGGCTGTCTGTTTGCATAGCTAGAAATCAAACTCTAGGAACGATCCACTTTACTGTAAGTTGGATCTTTCCAAGGGTTTCACGATGGTACTCCTTAACAATATAATTGATTCTAAGAACCTTTCATCTTTATACAAGTTATGATAAGTGACCTAATACAAGTTATGATAAGTGAGCTAATTCAAGTTAAGATAACTGAGCTAATACAAGTTATGATAACTGATCTATTACAAGGTATGATAACCGGGCTAATACAAGTTATGATAACTCAGCTAATACAAGCTATGATAACTCAGCTAATACAAGTTATTATAACTCAGCTAACAGTACCTTTAGGGATAGCATGCACCGTTGCGGCACTCCTCCGTGGGAGAGCAGGAGTTGTCCACACAGTCCAGGGTGTAGTTTCCGCACAACGACACAGCTTGGAGCAGCCGTCACCAAAGATGATCTCTCCTGGCTAAAAGGACAGAGACAGGGAGAGAGGAATTATTAACATGTTGTTAGATAATATACATTTTTTTTGTTTATTTGTGCATTCTGTAAATGTATGTGTGTGTTCCTTGCGTCGTTGGTCCTTTTTAAAGGATATTTGTGACTCGTTTCAGGAAACTAGGCCTATGTCGCCCATCACTACTTCACAGGAGAGGCATTTCAAGTTTTTATTTTTATTTTTTAAATCAAAATGCATTCTTTGGCAGAAATGCCTTCTGGAACAGGTGAACTTTCATGTGCCTTAAAAACAAAATTATTTGCTATCTCTTAATACAAATACAATTGTGAAATTACAAGCCTAGTTGGTTTAGCCACGAAAAAGACAGGAACTTTTCCACTACCCATGATTGGCTGCGATAATGGATGGGCTGGACGAAAGATGAGTCTGGATTTGTCTGACATTTAGCACGCTTCTATCCATAACATGAGCTATTTAGTATGTGTAGGTAATCCTTTCTAAAGTGGCTTAGTTGAAAGGTATCCCAAAGAACTGCACAAGTGTTGCTAAGGCTCTCAATTTCTGGAGGACCGAGTTTTTAAAAAACAGTGGAATGCCCTGTGGAAGCAGAGTATGATAGCTAAGGAGATGGAGAAATGTCTGGCGTTTGATTGGAAATGCGGAGGGAGTCGAAAAGAGAACACAAAAGGCTGTTGTATAAAACACCTTTCTGGATTACATCTTCAAACTAAGGGCAACCATGGCATCCGTAACAGAGAGGGAAAAGTGTTCATCCATGTATACGGGTAAGAAAATCTAGCTATTTACATTTTCAGATATTATACATTTCTAATTTTGGCAGAAAGTCGTTTTCATTGCAAGTTAAATTTAATGTTAGCTAGCTAACATTAGCCAGCTGGGTGGCTGGCTTGCTCGCTAGCTAAAGTTGCATGTTTGATTTTTGTAGTAATGTTATTCGTATCTCAGAGCCATTTGCATTGCTAGTTATGGCCTAATGTTAGCTCGCTATCTAACATTGAACCTAGCTAGTTGGTTAGCTTTAGCTATCTGTAGATTCACGCAGGGTAGTAATGTTGATAGTTGGGATTATGGTTTGTTGTTTAACTAGCTAGCTAGCTACATGTCTAAACAAAAGACTCCACTATGCAAGTAACCTTTTCACTGTACCGTTTACACCTTCTAACAAGCTAGAAACAAACCAAAAACATAGTTTAGAAAGTTGCTTTTAGTTGCCTGGTTTGCTAGATTGACATATACTAAATTCATTTTTAAACTGATGTGTTTATTGCTGTTAAAAGGCACCAGTTATGCTTTTTTGGACCCCCAGGCTGCTGATGTCATGCAGACTTTCATTTTTGGTTCATACTTTTTCATAACAACAACGACAATAGAATGTTCATGATGTCATTGCGATAACTGTATACAGACATGTCGATAGAAGTAGTATAAACCAGCCTTTAGTCTTGAAATATTTGGTTGTACACTACCGTCCTCACTGTTTAGCACATGGCCTCACAATCCTTAAGAAGATGGGTGGGGCTAAGGCTTAAGAGGGTGTGAACGATGCTGAATGGGTGTACACAAAGAAGAACTCTCCAGTAGGTGTCCCAAAACATTCAAGGGCCATTTTCTCAAAAGTGGGGTTACAAGTTTATCAACTTTCAAAGCAGAATTATTTTCCCATTGTTCCTGAACTGCAGTGTATGATATACAATTTTGTAGCTCTGAGCCTCTATTTTCAACCATTGTAAAAAATACAATTTCAAATTTTGCAACATAAGATTGAATCGAGGCGGTTGGTCACATTGGTGATGTGCTGACCTGAGCAACATCAATTTCCATGTGAGTGGACATTCTGGACAGTAAAAGTAGTGTATCATATGATATCGTATGTTATTGTGTATCACATCGTATATAGTGTATCATATATCGTATGGTATTCCGTATGGTATATCACATATAATATTGTATATCACATTGTATTGTGTCATATTCTATCATATTGTACATTCTTAACCACAGACTAACAATCCCAGATGGTCTCGTACCTCATAGTAGTCACCTCCCTCCAGACAGCCACAGGTTTCTATGGGGACACAGCGTCTGCCTTTGAACACGAAGCCTGGCTTACAGAAACACGCACTGATACAGGAGCCAGTGCAGTTGGTGGAGGGTTCCTTACAGCTGGGGATGCAGGCTGGGCCACACTCTATGTACTCAGCATTGGGAGGGCACGTCACTATTGGGGGAGAGATGGAGAGGAGAATGGGGTGGGGGGAGAGGGAGGGAGAAAGGCAAAGAAGAGAGGATAAGGGGGTGCGGTGGAAGGGAGACAAGGGGTTAATATCAGGAATTATTAGGTAACCAATTCATCGATTTGTGCGAATACAGAAATTGGATTCTGAATCTGATCGTGAGAATGAGAACAGGTGATTGTCTGTTAATCTCACCTGGAGGTTTTGGAGTAGTAGGCTTGGGAGTAGTTGGTTTAGGTGTAGTTGGTTTTGGAGTAGTTGGTTTGACTGTAGTTGGGGCTGAGGGATAGAGGGAGACACCATGAGATATAAGAGAGAGAGACATTATAGCCTAGTCTCAGATCAGTTTGTGCTGTCTGGTCAACTCATATGATCACAGCCTGGTAACCTACCCTGACTTCCAACACGTCAGACGTCAAAACACCATTTTGAGTATTTGTGGGTGTTTGTACAGACTGTTTATGTAAGGGGACTTACTTGTAGGGTAGCAGTCCAGCTCTCCACCCTGGACCTTACACTCGTGCATTGGAGGGCAATCAGAGGGACTGCAGGTGACGAAGGGAGCGTTACAGTAACATTTCATCTGACAGTCCTCCACGTACCACTCCTCACCAGGCTGGAGGGAGAGAGGGGGGAGAGGGAGGGAAGGAGGGAGGGGGAGAGATGGAGGGAGAGACAATAGTTAATCAGTGATTGGTTGCTGGTTGGTTACATACACGTCACACACACACACACACACTATGTCCATCACTTGACACACACACATAAACACACAAACACGCACACAACACACTCACCTCGTAGTACTGTCCGTTGGTGTGTTTGCAGCCACAAGAGTTCTCTTTGACACACTTCCCGGCGCTGAGGATATAACCAGGGTCACACACACAACCCTCTGAACAGGGAGCATCACACCCCGTGGGGGTCTGGAGGCACAGGTGGGCTGGCAAGGGGCGGCACAGGGCACGTACTGACTGTTGGGGGGCATGTCAGAGCTGGAGAGAAGGAGGGAAGAGGAGACATTAGGAGATAGGTCTACTTTAAAACATGACTGTCTCTTAATAATGACTGTTGATTATACGGAATAGTACTGTTTGAGTGGATTGTTTGGTCTTTGATGTGCTAATAGCAGCAGGGTATTTGGTGAGTGAATGAATGATTATTATATTAATCACTACAATTCCCATCTTCATCATCAATATCCGTCTCTTCCTTGTTATTATCATGTATAACATGTATCTGTTCCAGGGTTGGGGTCAATTCCACTGCAATTCCAGTCAATTCAGGAAGTACATCGAAATACCAATTTCAATGATCTTTAATGCTTTTCAGTGAGGAAAATTTGAATTAGAATTTGGTTTACTTTCTGAAATGACTGGAATTGAAATGGAATTGACCCCAACACTGATCATTACTCACGGCAGAAAGTGCTGTTCCTCCAGGTTCCGATGGTGACTCCTCGGTCCTGACACTCGTTGACGTAGGGACTCGATGGACTCACACAGAATGGGTTGAGCACCATCCAGCTCGCACAGGTCAAACAGACAGTCCTGGAAGAAACTCTGAAATGGACACCCATAAAGGTACACGTGTCATAGACTTGCACACAAAGCTTGGAGGTTTTGGTTACTTAAGTGACAAATAAAGTTATTTGAATTAAACATTCGTAAACATTCCTAAACTAAATGTGTCTCTACATTTGCAAAATGTCTTTCTTGGGAGTGAGATTTCACACATTAAACAAACTTTTTTTTTATCGTAAAGACAAAATATGATATGACACTATACACCATACATTACAGTAATTACTCACATTGGGGTAAGACACTATATACCACACATTACGGTAGTTACTCACATTGGGGTTGACCTTGGGGTGACAGACAGCGAACGGTCCGTTCTTGTCCAGAAGCATGCCGCAGTAGCCAGAGCTCTCATACCTGTCCAGTTCATCATCAGTACAGCCTGGGATGGTGGTGTTGGGCTTCTTGTTACAACTGGAGTGAGAGACAGAGTGAATCAGTTGTGTGTGAGTGCCTGTGTGTGTGGTTGTTATATGTGAGTGCCTGTGTGTGTGTGTGTGTGTGTGTGTGTGTGTGTGTGTGTGTGTGTGTGTGTGTGTGTGTGTGTGTGTGTGTGTGTGTGTGATTGTGTATGTGTGTGTGTGTGTGTGTGTGTGTGTGTGTGTGTGTGTGTGTACTCGTTTTGGTGACATATGAAGACAATTTTATGACAACTCACCTTCAATGTCAGGACGCTCGGAAATATGAGGACATTTTTGGAGTCCTCATTTTTCCGAGCTCACTACAGTGTTCTAGACGACCATAGAATGCCCCTAAACCAAAAATCTGAAAAGTCTTTAAATGTCACAATCTCATGATTTGAAGTGTGTGTGTGTGTTTACGCTTTTTGCTCACCTGTGAATACGCCACCTAGTGGTCAGTTTTGGAACATTAACACACTTTAAACACACTTTAGTCACGTGACACACTTTAGTCACGTGACACACTTTAGTTACATGACATTTCCTGATTTTGTTTGAGCACACTTTCCAACTATTCAAGATAGATTTACTTGAATACACTGTGATGTCACGAGAGGCTGTGTCCTGGAGGGACGTTACATCCCCCTGAGGTGGCTGCAAACCCAGACAGCTATGGCTCCATCTGCTGGTATGGTCGGGAACTCCACCCCTCTATGGCCAATCTTCCCACGCAGCTGAAACAAATGAGGAGCTGATGAGCTGAAGGTTTGGGAAGGGAAGAGACACACTGAGAGGGAGTGTGTGGGTTGTGAAGTAACACGGTCTCCAAGCGGGGCTCTCTGGAGGACAAGAGTGCTGCACGTCCACTTCCATGAGGAATATAAGGATTTGGAGATACTTACCTTTGGGAAATACTCACCTTTGGATATATGCACCTGTGGAAATCCGTGTGGGACATTTGGAAGGACGTTTTGCTGGGTTGGCCACTAGCTGCAACGTGGAATACAGTAAGGCTGGGGAAAAGTTATTTGAGCGAGGGAGAGTTATGATTTTGGATGTGGAAGAGACATCCCTGAACTGTTAACCCTTAAGAGCCACCAGAGAACAGAATTGGGTTATAATTTCGTTAGTTTCCCAAGACCTTTAATAAAATCCTTGTTTTGGTTGAACCTGGTCTCCTTGCACTACTTGAGCAATCCCGCTGAAAGCTGTGTAGCCTCTCGTGACATCACAGATGGTGGAGAATACGGGCACGCCAAGCGTTAATAGTGCATGTCAGAGGAGGATACCGAAGGTTTGATCACCCAGTTTTCCAAGTTGGCCGTAGGCTCCCCGCCGACTGAAATGGAGGACATATTGAAAGCCCTTGTTGCTGGCCAGCAAGCCCAGATGCAAGTAAACGTGGCTCTCTTGGAGGAGCAAAAGAAAGCCAACCTTCTGAAGGCAGAGGAATTGCAGTTGCAGAGACAGAGGGTGGTCCAAAATACCCGCCCAATAAAGGCAAGTGACTTTATATCTAAGATGGGAGCTACCGATGACATTGAGGCATACCTGCATGCATTTGAGGCCACGGCCACTAGGGAAGCCTGGCCCAAGCAACAGTGGGTTGGTCTGTTAGCCCCCTTTCTAACCGGGGAATCGCTGAATGCTGTCCGGGACCTGGGCCCTGACCAGGTTACTGACTATGATGCCCCTGAAGTCTGAGATCCTCAGCAGATATGGACTCACAAAGTTTGGTATGGCCCAGCGCTTTCACAGTTGGACCTTCCAACCAGACCAACCTCCTCGGGCGCAGATGCATGAACTTGTCCGAATCGCAAGGAAATGGCTGGATCCGCAGAGGAATACAGCAGCGGCGGTGGTGGAGGCCGTTGTGGTGGATCGCTACTCACGCGCCCCTGCCTTATGAGGCAAAACGGTTCATCAGTCAACAGGCCTTGACCACGGCTGATCTGACCGTGGAAGCTGTGGAAAAGTACCAGGCCACAGCGGAGATGCTGAATGCTTCCCGAAAAGACCCCAGGAGTGCGGCCCCACCACAAATGGGAAGAACCCGTCCAAAGGACCCCCAAGGTCTCGAACCCAGCCACGCCAGGACTTATCCCGGCTCCAGGGGGAGCCAGAAACCAGGCGGGTCCAAGAAGAGTACACCAGGAGGGGGGAAACTCGACAGTGTTACCGGTGTGGGGAGATGGGACATATCTCCTGGCAGTGTGGGAAACCAGCCGATGAACCTATGCCCACTGCGGAGTCCTCCAGCTCAGCACCCACACACCGTTTTGCCTCGCTCTTGGGAGTCGTAGATGGCGGCCCAGATCGACCCCCCACCTGCCCGGTAACTGTGAATCACCATGATGTGGAGGCCTTACTGGATTCTGGTAGCCGGGCCACCCTGGTGCGTAAGGATTTGGTGGGCCCAACGTGTCTGACCCCGGGGAAAGTCCTCCCAGTTTCCTGTGTCCATGGGGACACCAGAGAATACCCCATTACTGAACTTACAATGACCAGCACACGGGGAACCATACACACGACGGCGGGGTGGTTGATTCCCTCCCCGTCCCTGTCCTAATTGGACGAGACTGCCCAGCCTTTTACCCACTCTGGGAGAGTCTCAGGAGAGGATAACCCGAGTACCTCGGAAACGGAGAGGCAAGACTCATCCTGGGAAGGCTCCGGTGCAATCCTCCGAGTTACTCACTCCCGCCCGGGCTCTGATAGGGATGGCAGGTGCCCAGACCGACACAGAGACGGAGCTACAGAATCTGGACAAAGAACTGTCTGGTCTGAAGGGGACCGCTGAGAGGTATCGTTTGTTAAAGCAACAGTTAGACATGAAGACAGAAGAGTTAGATATCCTCCAGGCTAAACTCCAACAGAGCTCCTTCCATAAGCAACAGGAGGAGCTGGAGAGGCTGCGCAGGACCATCGAGGAGTGTGAGGAGACCCTGCGCAGTAGTAAGGAGGTCCAGAAGAAGGCAGAGGAGAAGTACAAGGTGTTGGAGAACAAGATGAAGAATGCGGAGGCAGAGAGAGAGAAGGAACTGAAAGCTGCTCAACAGAAGCTAAACTCTGCTAAAACCAAGGCTGATGCGTTCAGTAAGAAACTCAAGGAGAGACAACAGGAGGCTGAGTCCCTGGTCCTAGAGTTGGAGGAGTTGAAGAGAGAGCAGTCTGGCAAGCACCACGGCAATGCAGACGCCCTCTCCCGGCGTGATGCCTTCTTCGCTGCCTTTACCCCGACGAGGACGTCGGTCCCGAGGAGGGGGATGTGTGATGTCACGAGAGGCTGTGTCCTGGAGGGACGTTACATCCCCCTGAGGTGGCTGCAAACCCAGACAGCTATGGCTCCATCTGCTGGTATGGTCGGGAACTCCACCCCTCTATGGCCAATCTTCCCACGCAGCTGAAACAAATGAGGAGCTGATGAGCTGAAGGTTTGGGAAGGGAAGAGACACACTGAGAGGGAGTGTGTGGGTTGTGAAGTAACACGGTCTCCAAGCGGGGCTCTCTGGAGGACAAGAGTGCTGCACGTCCACTTCCATGAGGAATATAAGGATTTGGAGATACTTACCTTTGGGAAATACTCACCTTTGGATATATGCACCTGTGGAAATCCGTGTGGGACATTTGGAAGGACGTTTTGCTGGGTTGGCCACTAGCTGCAACGTGGAATACAGTAAGGCTGGGGAAAAGTTATTTGAGCGAGGGAGAGTTATGATTTTGGATGTGGAAGAGACATCCCTGAACTGTTAACCCTTAAGAGCCACCAGAGAACAGAATTGGGTTATAATTTCGTTAGTTTCCCAAGACCTTTAATAAAATCCTTGTTTTGGTTGAACCTGGTCTCCTTGCACTACTTGAGCAATCCCGCTGAAAGCTGTGTAGCCTCTCGTGACATCACAACACATAATACATGTCATCATAGTCAACTATAACTAAGCTTTGGATAAAAGCGTCTGCTAAATGGCATATTATTTATTTATTATCATAAAATCCTCCTAAATCCCTCAAATAAAAACGTAATTTAGCATCAATTAGCCAGATAAGCTAATGTTAGCAAATTAGCTGAAAGGAATGAAAAGGACTTTTGCCACATGGAAAATTCAGAACTGGAAGAAGTGCAAGAGAAATGAAGGTAATACATTTATTTTTCTTCATTTACAACTAAAGAGATAGTTATTATCTAAGCTGTTCTTACATTTAAGTGTTCTTGACCACAAATGTTACTTAGCACTATCATGTTTTTCCATTTAAAGCCAAAGTGATGATATTGGTTGTTCAGTTCAGATAATGTTATTTGTAGAGTTTACAGTACTATACTTTTATAACAGTATTTATCTTTGAAGGTGTTAAGATTGCTTACTGTGCTTACTGTGAAAAGATTGCTATTGTGATTGCAGTTGCATAAGGTTTGCACTGATCGGTTAGCCTAATAAGCTAACCGGATACTGCATTAGTAAGAACATGAGCACGATATGACTAAAGGCAGACTAATACCATTTGATATATCCTTATTCGATTCAAATCAAGTATTAGTCTTTTCTGTATTTGTCTCGCTGACTTTTTGTCATCCAATGTAGATGTTTTCTAGTTGAGGAGCACATGGGCAATTGAAGAGCATGTCAAAACGAAGAGCCAGACTTAGTCCTGAGGCTGAGGCTATTCATTTTATTATTTCTGGAAGTGACAAGCCTTGTATAAAGTCAAATGGATCAATGACTATAAAGGTATGTTATACACACAATCTACACTTATTGGGTCATACCATATTGGGATGTCATTTGAAACACATTCAAGTCTTACACAAGTGAAAAAATCACTGCGTACCGCTGCATTAGACACATACGGCTTTAACATCCAATTTCAGAAGTTATGTTGTGATTCTTTTGCAAGCAGTTGGGGGATGGGGAAAAATATTCAAGATTTATGAACTACACCTCCCAACTTCTATTAGAATGTGTGATATTGGTGGTAATTTCCTTGGCCAGTCGGCAGACCGTTCGCGCTATGTGTGAAAGCTCGGTAATGTGATTTAAATTCAAAAATGTTTTTAACATTTGATCATAACAACCCCAACGATAAACGGAATGTAGAAGCATTTGGGTGATAAAAATTTACAATATATGTGAATGATGCGTATCAGCGCGTAGAACAAATATGGCACCATTCAAGTTAACAGAACAGCGAAAATGCACCGCCGAGTAGGCCTACCGACAGAGTGTTCACAACATGAGTGGGTGTGTGCGTAATCCCTGCCTGTTGTGATTTGGGGATTTTTGTGTACGCTGATGTCCTTAAATACAAAGTCTGCAATAAAGCGGTCTAAAGCGAGGAGTCAAAGGCAGACTCAGCGGTGCAAGTCACTGCAGGTCTAGTGGTGATAACTGCTGGAACCTGACCGGGGATCACATCTCTTTTTGCCCCGCTTTAACGCCATTGTTTCGAGCGTTTCCGTTTTTAGCTGTAGATCTGTCATTAAATCCAACATAAAATACGTCTCCTCGTGATTTCATAGTTTTCAGACCAAATTTATTTTGAATGATGTCACCTTTTTGGGTCCTTACCAGTTTGCACCCCTGCAATGGATCTTTCCCCTAAATATTAAATCATACACATTGATAAGCAGGCTAAATGGGTCTGATCAACTGCAATTCATTAACCTAATTTGAACTGTATTACTTGATACTAAGTTCTTAACTTTGTTACATCAGGACGTGGTGTATTTGCCTCAGCACCAATTGAAAAGGGATCCTTTGTCCTCGAGTACCGTGGGGAGTTTATATCGCAATATGAATGGGACAAGAGGCAGGGGAAGTATACGGAAAAGCAAAATGCTTTCTTGTTTGATTTTGAATGGAACAATGGCTCATGGTGGTAAGTAAAACCCTATAAGACATCAGTTCATCTCTATATGTTTATATGTTTTGTGGAGAAAACGTAAATCTGTTTCCCTCTTCAATTTTAGCATAGATGCATCCTGCGAAGATGGTTCACTGGGGAGGCTGGTAAATGATGCCCACAGGTCCCCAAATTGCAAAATGAAAAAGATGATAGTCCAATGTAAACCTCATCTTTGCTTGTTTGCTATTGAAAACATCCAAGCAGAGAGTGAAATAACCTATGATTATGGATAATCTCAGTGGCCATGGCGTGCTCTGGTAAGTAAATCTGCTTTGATATATTATAATGTATAAGATCTGTCAAAGAATTATAAAATATATAAATACATGTCCCTTCTTACATGTATGTTGTCACTGCTTTATATATATATATACAGTTGAAGTCGGAAGTTTACATACACCTTAGCCAAATACATTTAAACTCAGTTTTTCACAATTCCTGACATTTAATCCAAGTAAAAATTCCCTGTTTTAGGTCAGTTAGGATCACCACTTTATTTTAAGAATGTGAAATGTCAGAATAATAGTAGAGAGAATTATTTATTTCAGCTTTTATTTCTTTCATCACATTCCCAGTGGGTCAGAAGTTTACATACACTCAATTAGTATTTGGTAGCATTGCCTTTAAATTGTTTAACTTGGGTCAAACGTTTCGGGTAGCCTTCCACAAGCTTCCCACAATAAGTTGGGTGAATTTTGGCCGATTCCTCCTGACAGAGCTGGTGTAACTGGAGTCAGGTTTGTAGGCCTCCTTGCTCGCACACGCTTTTTCAGTTCTGCCCACACATTTTCTATAGGATTGAGGTCAGGGCTTTTTGATGGCCACTCCAAAACCTTAACTTTGTTGTCCTTAAGCCATTTTGCCACAACTTTGGAAGTATGCTTGGGGTCATTGTCCATTTGGAAGACCCATTTGCGACCAAGCTTTAACTTCCTGACTGATGTCTTGAGATGTTGCTTCAATATATCCACATAATTTTCCTTCCTCATGATGCCATCTATTTTTTTAAGCGCACCAGTCCCTCCTGCAGCAAAAACACCCCCACAGCATGATGCTGCCACCCCCGTGCTTCACGGTTGGGATGGTGTCCTTCGGCTTGCAAGCCTACCACCTTTTTCCTCCAAACATATTGATGGTCATTAAGGCCAAACAGTTCTATTTTTGTTTCATCAGACCAGAGGACATTTCTCCAAAAAGTACGATCTTTGTCCCCATGTGCAGTTGCAAACCACAGTCTGGCTTTTTTATGGCGGTTTTGAAGCAGTGGCTTCTTCCTTGCTGAGCGGCCTTTCAGGTTATGTCGATATTGTAACGATCCCGGCAGTCTGAGTCGGGTCCTGTCTGTGGACTAGTTTTTCTGCTCGGGATCTCCAGTTTCCCGAGGGTTCTGGAACGCTCCGGGGAGCTCTCTTGATTTCCGCACCTGCATCCCATCAGCAATCTGCACACCTGGTCCTGATCATCACCCTTCTTAGGCTCTGGCCTAACATCCATTCCCTGCCGGATCGTTAGCCATGAACATCACTCGTCCGGAACCTTCATCCAACCTCTGCCTGGTGGTCGGCGGCTGCCGAGCCATGATTGGATCAACCACTGCACCCCCAACAACTAATCAACGCCGCCCGCTCTGTTCCCTGGATAATTCAGCATCACTCTTGAATTTGTAAATAAACACTCACCTTCGTTTCAACTTACCTTGTCCTGGTCTGCTTCTGGGTTCTGGCTTTGTAACTCGTGACAGATATAGGACTTGTTTTACTGTGGATATAGATACTTTTGTACCTGTTTCCTCCAGCATCATCACAAGGTCCTTTGCTGTTGTTCTGGGATTGATTTGCACCTTTCGCACCAAAGTACATGCATCTCTAGGAGACAGAACGCGTCTCCTTCCTGAGCGGTATGACGGCTTCGTGGTCCCATGGTGTTTATACTTGCGTACTATTGTTTGTACAGATGAACGTGGTACCTTCAGGCGTTTGGAAATTGCTCCCAAGGATGAACCAGACTTGTGGAGGTCTACAAATTTTTTCTGAGGTCTTGGCTGATTTCTTTTGATTTTCCCATGATGTCAAGCAAAGAGGCACTGAGTTTGAAGGTAGGCCTTGAAATAAATCCACAGGTACACCTCCAATTGACTCAAATGATGTCAATTAACCTATCAGAAGCTTCTAAAGCCATGACATCATTTTCTGGAATTTTCCAAGCTGTTTAAAGGCACAGTCAACTTAGTGTATGTAAACTTCTGACCCACTGGAATTGTGATACAGTGAATTATAAGTGAAAAAAATCTGTCTGTAAACAATTGTTGGAAAAATTACTTGTATCATGCACAAAGTAGATGTCCTAACCAACTTGCCAAAACTATAGTTTGTTAACAAGAAATTTGTGGAGTGGTTGAAAAACGAGTTTTAATGATTCCAACCTAAGTGTATGTAAACTTCCGACTTCAACTGTATACACTGATTAAATAGAGTATAATACAGAATATTTATTGTTGTGTTTCGTTGCAGACACCAAGTGACAAGATCCCAGCTCAAGCTTCAGCAGACCCAGAAGTGAGACAGAGATCCACTTCATCCTTCCAACAGGTTATTACACATTTATTGTAGATCTTTTCTATTTAAATTAAATTGTTGTCTCAGTTCATTCCAAAATATGAATTAAATGGCTTTTTACTGTATTACAACCATCCTTTTGTGTAAAATGTTCACAATATCAAAATTCCCATAACTTCTTTCAATATCATAGCATAAACAAAATTAGCCCGACCATTTGACAGAACTAACCGCCCCCTCAAAACATAAAATTAATCTTTATTCTCTCTAATGGCTATGTTTTTGTATTTTTGGGGCAATGTTTTTGCCCATTTAACATATTTCTTATCAATTTGCGTGATTTAATTTATATGGCAAGTTGATCCATTTTACATTGCTTTTAAGGTGGTGAGCTTTCTTTGACAACAAAAGGATAACTGGAAAGTCAGGAACCTTGATTCCAGATAGTTCAGTCGTCAAGTCCTCATTTGGTAATTAGGCTGTTCAAGACGTAAATGTGTTTCAGATTCGTCCCGATATGGTATGACCCAACCAGAGTAGAGTGTGTGTGTGTTACACGGTCCTCATATTGTTGGTTAGCAGATATTGTACAGTTTTAACCATTTTTATAGAGTCTTGCATAAAAGCCCAGATCCATATATGAATTATCTTTCCTAACATCTGTGGTCAATGAAGCCCTTGACCTCAGCAATGAGTCTCACCCCAAAGGCGATTATGATAGACAGGTGGTAGGAATATATTGTGACTGAACTGAGTATGATCATTAGTTTACGAAATAGATATGATCTATATTATAAAACACAATATTTCTGACATGTTATTGTTGTATTTCGTTGCAGACACCAAGTGACAAGATCCCAGCTCAACCTTCAGCAGACCCAGAAGTGAGACAGAGATCCACTTCATCCTTCCAACAGGTTATTACATATTTATTGTAGATCTTTTCTATTTAAATTAAATTGTTGTCTCAGTTCATTCCAAAATATGAATTAAATGGCTTTTTACTGTATTACAACCAACCTTTTGTGTAAAATGTTCACAAAATCAACATTCCCATAACTTGTTTCGATATCATAGCGTAAACAAAATTAGCCCAAACATTTGACAGAACTAACCGCCCCCTCAAAACATAAACATTAATCTTTATTCTCTCTAATGCCTATGTTTTTGTATTTTTTGGGGCAATGTTTTTGCCCATTTAACATATTTCTTATCAATTTGCGTGATTTAATTTATATGGCAGTTGATCCATTTACATTGCTTTTAAGGTGGTGAGCTTTCTTTGACAACAAAAGGATAACTCAAAGTCAGGATCCTTAATTCCAGATGTGTTCAGTCGTCAAGTCCTCATTTGGTAATTAGGCTGTTCAAGACGTAAATGTGTTTCAGATTACGTCCCGATATGGTATGACCCAACCAGAGTAGAGTGTGTGTGTTACACGGTCCTCATATTGTTGGTTAGCAGATATTGTACAGTTTTAACCATTTCTATAGAGTCTTGCATAAAAAGCCCAGATCCACATATGAATTATCTTTCCTAACATCTGTGGTCAATGCAGCCCTTGACCTCAGCAATGAGTCTCACCCCAAAGGTGATTATGATTGACAGGTGGTAGGAATATATTGTGACTGAACTGAGTATGATCATTAGTTTACTAAATAGATATGATCTATATTATAAAACACAATATGTCTGACATGTTATTGTTGTATTTCGTTGCAGACACCAAGTGACAAGATCCCAGCTCAACCTTCAGCAGACCCAGAAGTGAGACAGAGATCCACTTCATCCTTCCAACAGGTTATTACATATTTATTGTAGATCTTTTCTATTTAAATTAAATTGTTGTCTCAGTTCATTCCAAAATATGAATTAAATGGCTTTTTACTGTATTTAAACCAACCTTTTGTGTAAAATGTTCACAAAATCAACATTCCCATAACTTGTTTCGATATCATAGCGTAAACAAAATTAGCCCAAACATTTGACAGAACTAACCGCCCCTCAAAACATAAAATTAATCTTTATTCTCTCTAATGCCTATGTTTTTGTATTTTTGGGGCAATGTTTTTGCCCATTTAACATATTTCTTATCAATTTGCGTGATTTAATTTATATGGCAAGTTGATCCATTTACATTGCTTTTAAGGTGGTGAGCTTTCTTTGACAACAAAAGGATAACTCAAAGTCAGGAACCTTGACTCCAGATGTGTTCAGTCGTCAAGTCCTCATTTGGTAATTAGGCTGTTCAAGACGTAAATGTGTTTCAGATTATGTCCCGATATGGTATGACCCAACCAGAGTAGAGTGTGTGTGTGTTACACGGTCCTCATATTGTTGGTTAGCAGATATTGTACAGTTTTAACCATTTCTATAGAGTCTTGCATAAAAAGCCCAGATCCACATATGAATTATCTTTCCTAACATCTGTGGTCAATGCAGCCCTTGACCTCAGCAATGAGTCTCACCCCAAAGGTGATTATGATTGACAGGTGGTAGGAATATATTGTGACTGAACTGAGTATGATCATTAGTTTACGAAATAGATATGATCTATATTATAAAACACAATATTTCTGACATGTTATTGTTGTATTTCGTTCCAGACACCAAGTGACAAGATCCCAGCTCAACCTTCAGCAGACCCAGAAGTGAGACAGAGATCCACTTCATCCTTCCAACAGGTTATTACATATTTATTGTAGATCTTTTCTATTTAAATTAAATTGTTGTCTCAGTTCATTCCAAAATATGAATTAAATGGCTTTTTACTGTATTACAACCAACCTTTTGTGTAAAATGTTCACAAAATCAACATTCCCATAACTTGTTTCGATATCATAGCGTAAACAAAATTAGCCCAAACATTTGACAGAACTAACCGCCCCTCAAAACATAAAATTAATCTTTATTCTCTCTAATGCCTATGTTTTTGTATTTTTGGGGCAATGTTTTTGCCCATTTAACATATTTCTTATCAATTTGCGTGATTTAATTTATATGGCAAGTTGATCCATTTACATTGCTTTTAAGGTGGTGAGCTTTCTTTGACAACAAAAGGATAACTATAAGTCAGGAACCTTGACTCCAGATGTGTTCAGTCGTCAAGTCCTCATTTGGTAATTAGGCTGTTCAAGACGTAAATGTGTTTCAGATTACGTCCCGATATGGTATGACCCAACCAGAGTAGAGTGTGTGTGTTACACGGTCCTCATATTGTTGGTTAGCAGATATTGTACAGTTTTAACCATTTCTATAGAGTCTTGCATAAAAAGCCCAGATCCACATATGAATTATCTTTCCTAACATCTGTGGTCAATGCAGCCCTTGACCTCAGCAATGAGTCTCACCCCAAAGGCGATTATGATAGACAGGTGGTAGGAATATATTGTGACTGAACTGAGTATGATCATTAGTTTACGAAATAGATATGATCTATATTATAAAACACAATATTTCTGACATGTTATTGTTGTATTTCGTTCCAGACACCAAGTGACAAGATCCCAGCTCAACCTTCAGCAGACCCAGAAGTGAGACAGAGATCCACTTCATCCTTCCAAAAGGTTATTACATATTTATTGTAGATCTTTTCTATTTAAATTAAATTGTTGTCTCAGTTCATTCCAAAATATGAATTAAATGGCTTTTTACTGTATTTAAACCAACCTTTTGTGTAAAATGTTCACAAAATCAACATTCCCATAACTTGTTTCGATATCATAGCGTAAACAAAATTAGCCCAAACATTTGACAGAACTAACCGCCCCTCAAAACATAAAATTAATCTTTATTCTCTCTAATGCCTATGTTTTTGTATTTTTGGGGCAATGTTTTTGCCCATTTAACATATTTCTTATCAATTTGCGTGATTTAATTTATATGGCAGTTGATCCATTTACATTACTTTTAAGGTTGTGAGCTTTCTTTGACAACAAAAGGATAACTCAAAGTCAGGAACCTTGACTCTACATGTGTTCAGTCGTCAAGTCCTCATTTGGTACTAAGGCTGTTCAAGACGTAAATGTGTTTCAGATGACGTCCCGATATGGTATGACCCAACAGAGTAGAGTGTGTGTGTTACACGGTCCTCATATTGTTGGTTAGCAGATATTTTACAGTTTTAACCATTTCTATAGAGTCTTGCATAAAAAGCCCAGATCCACATATGAATTATCTTTCCTAACATTTGTGGTCAATGCAGCCCTTGACCTCAGCAATGAGTCTCACCCCAAAGGGGATTATGATAGACAGGTGGTAGGAATATATTGTGACTGAACTGAGTATGATCATTAGTTTACGAAATAGATATGATCTATATTATAAAACACAATATTTCTGACATGTTATTG
Organism: Coregonus clupeaformis; assembly: GCF_020615455.1. NCBI lineage: Eukaryota > Metazoa > Chordata > Actinopteri > Salmoniformes > Salmonidae > Coregonus > Coregonus clupeaformis. The sequence goes on from NC_059230.1 coordinate 445,986, forward strand.
TTGTATTTCGTTGCAGACACCAAGTGACAAGATCCCAGCTCAACCTTCAGCAGACCCAGAAGTGAGACAGAGATCCACTTCATCCTTCCAACAGGTTATTACACATTTATTGTAGATCTTTTCTATTTAAATTAAATTGTTGTCTCAGTTCATTCCAAAATATGAATTAAATGGCTTTTTACTGTATTACAACCAACCTTTTGTGTAAAATGTTCACAAAATCAACATTCCCATAACTTGTTTCGATATCATAGCGTAAACAAAATTAGCCCAACCATTTGACAGAACTAACCGCCCCTCAAAACATTAAATTAATCTTTATTCTCTCTAATGCCTATGTTTTTGTATTTTTGGGGCAATGTTTTTGCCCATTTAACATATTTATTATCAATTTGCGTGATTTAATTTATATGGCAGTTGATCCATTTACATTACTTTTAAGGTTGTGAGCTTTCTTTGACAACAAAAGGATAACTCAAAGTCAGGAACCTTGACTATAGATGTGTTCAGTCGTCAAGTCCTCATTTGGTACTAAGGCTGTTCAAGACGTAAATGTGTTTCAGATGACGTCCCGATATGGTATGACCCAACCAGAGTAGAGTGTGTGTGTTACACGGTCCTCATATTGTTGGTTAGCAGATATTGTACAGTTTTAACCATTTTCTATAGAGTCTTGCATAAAAAGCCCAGATCCACATATGAATTATCTTTCCTAACATTTGTGGTCAATGCAGCCCTTGACCTCAGCAATGAGTCTCACCCCAAAGGGGATTATGATAGACAGGTGGTAGGAATATATTGTGACTGAACTGAGTATGATCATTAGTTTACGAAATAGATATGATCTATATTATAAAACACAATATTTCTGACATGTTATTGTTGTATTTCGTTGCAGACACCAAGTGACAAGATCCCAGCTCAACCTTCAGCAGACCCAGAAGTGAGACAGAGATCCACTTCATCCTTCCAACAGGTTATTACACATTTATTGTAGATCTTTTCTATTTAAATTAAATTGTTGTCTCAGTTCATTCCAAAATATGAATTAAATGGCTTTTTACTGTATTACAACCAACCTTTTGTGTAAAATGTTCACAAAATCAACATTCCCATAACTTGTTTCGATATCATAGCGTAAACAAAATTAGCCCAACCATTTGACAGAACTAACCGCCCCTCAAAACATTAAATTAATCTTTATTCTCTCTAATGCCTATGTTTTTGTATTTTTGGGGCAATGTTTTTGCCCATTTAACATATTTCTTATCAATTTGCGTGATTTAATTTATATGGCAGTTGATCCATTTACATTACTTTTAAGGTTGTGAGCTTTCTTTGACAACAAAAGGATAACTCAAAGTCAGGAACCTTGACTATAGATGTGTTCAGTCGTCAAGTCCTCATTTGGTACTAAGGCTGTTCAAGACGTAAATGTGTTTCAGATGACGTCCCGATATGGTATGACCCAACCAGAGTAGAGTGTGTGTGTTACACGGTCCTCATATTGTTGGTTAGCAGATATTGTACAGTTTTAACCATTTCTATAGAGTCTTGCATAAAAGCCCAGATCCACATATGAATTATCTTTCCTAACATTTGTGGTCAATGCTGCCCTTGACCTCAGCAATGAGTCTCATCCCAAAGGGGATTATGATAGACAGGTGGTAGGAATATATTGTGACTGAACTGAGTATGATCATTAGTTTACGAAATAGATATGATCTATATTATAAAACACTATATTTCTGACATGTTATTGTTGTATTTCGTTGCAGACACCAAGTGACAAGATCCCAGCTCAACCTTCAGCAGACCCAGAAGTGAGACAGAGATCCACTTCATCCTTCCAACAGGTTATTACACATTTATTGTAGATCTTTTCTATTTAAATTAAATTGTTGTCTCAGTTCATTCCAAAATATGAATTAAATGGCTTTTTACTGTATTACAACCAACCTTTTGTGTAAAATGTTCACAAAATCAACATTCCCATAACTTGTTTCGATATCATAGCGTAAACAAAATTAGCCCGACCATTTGACAGAACTAACCGCCCCTCAAAACATAAAATTAATCTTTATTCTCTCTAATGCCTATGTTTTTGTATTTTTGGGGCAATGTTTTTGCCCATTTAACATATTTCTTATCAATTTGCGTGATTTAATTTATATGGCAGTTGATCCATTTACATTGCTTTTAAGGTGGTGAGCTTTCTTTGACAACAAAAGGATAACTCAAAGTCAGGAACCTTGACTATAGATGTGTTCAGTCGTCAAGTCCTCATTTGGTACTAAGGCTGTTCAAGACGTAAATGTGTTTCAGATGACGTCCCGATATGGTATGACCCAACCAGAGTAGAGTGTGTGTGTTACACGGTCCTCATATTGTTGGTTAGCAGATATTGTACAGTTTTAACCATTTCTATAGAGTCTTGCATAAAAAGCCCAGATCCACATATGAATTATCTTTCCTAACATTTGTGGTCAATGCAGCCCTTGACCTCAGCAATGAGTTTCACCCCAAAGGGCGATTATGATAGACAGGTGGTAGGAATATATTGTGACTGAACTGAGTATGATCATTAGTTTACGAAATAGATATGATCTATATTATAAAACACAATATTTCTGACATGTTATTGTTGTATTTCGTTGCAGACACCAAGTGACAAGATCCCAGCTCAACCTTCAGCAGACCCAGAAGTGAGACAGAGATCCACTTCATCCTTCCAACAGGTTATTACACATTTATTGTAGATCTTTTCTATTTAAATTAAATTGTTGTCTCAGTTCATTCCAAAATATGAATTAAATGGCTTTTTACTGTATTACAACCAACCTTTTGTGTAAAATGTTCACAAAATCAACATTCCCATAACTTGTTTCGATATCATAGCGTAAACAAAATTAGCCCAACCATTTGACAGAACTAACCGCCCCTCAAAACATAAAATTAATCTTTATTCTCTCTAATGCCTATGTTTTTGTATTTTTGGGGCAATGTTTTTGCCCATTTAACATATTTCTTATCAATTTGCGTGATTTAATTTATATGGCAGTTGATCCATTTACATTACTTTTAAGGTTGTGAGCTTTCTTTGACAACAAAAGGATAACTCAAAGTCAGGAACCTTGACTATAGATGTGTTCAGTCGTCAAGTCCTCATTTGGTACTAAGGCTGTTCAAGACGTAAATGTGTTTCAGATGACGTCCCGATATGGTATGACCCAACCAGAGTAGAGTGTGTGTGTTACACGGTCCTCATATTGTTGGTTAGCAGATATTGTACAGTTTTAACCATTTCTATAGAGTCTTGCATAAAAAGCCCAGATCCACATATGAATTATCTTTCCTAACATTTGTGGTCAATGCAGCCCTTGACCTCAGCAATGAGTCTCACCCCAAAGGGGATTATGATAGACAGGTGGTAGGAATATATTGTGACTGAACTGAGTATGATCATTAGTTTACGAAATAGATATGATCTATATTATAAAACACAATATTTCTGACATGTTATTGATGTATTTCGTTGCAGACACCAAGTGACAAGATCCCAGCTCAACCTTCAGCAGACCCAGAAGTGAGACAGAGATCCACTTCATCCTTCCAACAGGTTATTACACATTTATTGTAGATCTTTTCTATTTAAATTAAATTGTTGTCTCAGTTCATTCCAAAATATGAATTAAATGGCTTTTTACTGTATTACAACCAACCTTTTGTGTAAAATGTTCACAAAATCAACATTCCCATAACTTGTTTCGATATCATAGCGTAAACAAAATTAGCCCAACCATTTGACAGAACTTACCGCCCCTCAAAACATAAAATTAATCTTTATTCTCTCTAATGCCTATGTTTTTGTATTTTTGGGGCAATGTTTTTGCCCATTTAACATATTTCTTATCAATTTGCGTGATTTAATTTATATGGCAGTTGATCCATTTACATTACTTTTAAGGTTGTGAGCTTTCTTTGACAACAAAAGGATAACTCAAAGTCAGGAACCTTGACTATAGATGTGTTCAGTCGTCAAGTCCTCATTTGGTACTAAGGCTGTTCAAGACGTAAATGTGTTTCAGATGACGTCCCGATATGGTATGACCCAACCAGAGTAGAGTGTGTGTGTTACACGGTCCTCATATTGTTGGTTAGCAGATATTGTACAGTTTTAACCATTTCTATAGAGTCTTGCATAAAAAGCCCAGATCCACATATGAATTATCTTTCCTAACATTTGTGGTCAATGCAGCCCTTGACCTCAGCAATGAGTCTCACCCCAAAGGCGATTATGATTGACAGGTGGTAGGAATATATTGTGACTGAACTGAGTATGATCATTAGTTTACGAAATAGATATGATCTATATTATAAAACACAATATTTCTGACATGTTATTGTTGTATTTCGTTGCAGACACCAACTGACAAGATCCCAGCTCAACCTTCAGCAGACCCAGAAGTGAGACAGAGATCCACTTCATCCTTCCAACAGGTTATTACACATTTACTGTAGATCTTTTCTATTTAAATTAAATTGTTGTCTCAGTTCATTCCAATATATAAATTACATGGCTTTTTACTATATTACAACCAACCTTTTGTGTAAAATGTTCACAATATCAACATTCCCATAACTTGTTTCGATATCATAGCATAAACAAAATTAGCCCGACCATTTGACAGAACTAACCGCCCCTCAAAACATTAAATTAATCTTTATTCTCTCTAATGCCTATGTTTTTTGTATTTTTTGGGCAATGTTTTTGCCCATTTAACATATTTCTTGTCAATTTGCGTGATTTAATTTATATGGCAGTTGATCCATTTACATTACTTTTAAGGTTGTGAGCTTTCTTTGACAACAAAAGGATAACTCAAAGTCAGGAACCTTGACTCCAGATGTGTTCAGTCGTCAAGTCCTCATTTGGTAATTAGGATGTTCAAGACGTAAATGTGTTTCAGATTACGTCCCGATATGGTATGACCCAACCAGAGTAGAGTGTGTGTGTGTTACACGGTCCTCATATTGTTGGTTAGCAGATATTGTACAGTTTTAACCATTTTTATAGAGTCTTGCATAAAAAGCCCAGATCCATATATGAATTATCTTTCCTAACATCTGTGGTCAATGCAGCCCTTGACCTCAGCAATGAGTCTCACCCCAAAGGGGATTATGATAGACAGGTGGTAGGAATATATTGTGACTGAACTGAGTATGATCATTAGTTTACTAAATAGATATGATCTATATTATAAAACACTATATTTCTGACATGTTATTGTTGTATTTCGTTGCAGACACCAAGTGACAAGATCCCAGCTCAACCTTCAGCAGACCCAGAAGTGAGACAGAGATCCACTTCATCCTTCCAACAGGTTATTACACATTTATTGTAGATCTTTTCTATTTAAATTAAATTGTTGTCTCAGTTCATTCCAATATATAAATTACATGGCTTTTTACTGTATTACAACCAACCTTTTGTGTAAAATGTTCACAATATCAAAATTCCCATCACTTGTTTCGATATCATAGCATAAACAAAATTAGCCCGACCATTTGTCAGAACTAACCACCCCTCAAAACATAAAATTAATCTTTATTCTCTCTAATGCCTATGTTTTTGTATTTTTGGGGCAATGTTTTTGCCCATTTAACATATTTCTTATCAATTTGCGTGATTTAATTTATATTGCAGTTGACCCATTTACATTACTTTTAAGGTTGTGAGCTTTCTTTGACATCAAAAGGATAACTCAAAGTCAGGAACCTTGACTCTAGATGTGTTCAGTCGTCATCTCCTCATTTTGTACTTAGTCTGTTCAAGGCGTAAATGTGTTTCAGATGACGTCCCGATATGGTATGACCCAACCAGAGTAGAGTGTGTGTGTTACACAGTCCTCATATTGTTGGTTAGCAGATATTGTACAGTTTTAACAATTTCTATAGAGTCTTGCTTGAAAACCCCAGATCCACATATTCTTTTTTTCATTTATAGGTCATCTATAAAACAGTATTGTCAATTTCTTAACCCAAATTATTTTCACATACAGTATAATGTATAATATCCTAATTTACTGTTACGGTACTGTGTTATTAAAAACAAATATTTATTCTTCATAATTTCATTCAAGGCAAGCAAGTCCAGTGGAATTGTACCCTTCCAGTGTCCTACTGCAAAGCAGGTAAGAAAGCTGCATTCTTGTCATTAGATAAAATAGTTCATGTTCTTTGTTAACACATTGTGGTATTTTTGATGAGAGGAAACATTGTAGAAATTTGTACAGCTTAGAAAAAGCCGCCATCTGCAAAATCTGAGGCGCCGTCATGATCGTTGTGAGGATCGTTATGAGAAGAGATAGCTGAGAGACAGAGGTCTTTCAATCAGTTTACTAGAATACATTTTTCTGTGAGTATGTAGGTGTTATGCACAATGTGATGGTACTGTAGGGAGTATGATACCCTAGGTATTAATACATGTATAAAGTTATTGACAGAATTAGATGCTTTTTTTTCTTTTTTTCAGACCTTGATGAGTCTTCGGATGCTGCAGACTATCTTCCAGACTCATGTGGCAATTCCTCGGATGCTTCTATTATAAGTACTACAAGTTCTTGTAGTAAGGAATATAAAACCACAGAAAAGAATCTCCACCACAAATTGTCAGAGAACAAACCATTAGGGAATGTTACAGCACACAGTGGGGATAGTACCACCAGTTCAGAGAAGCCAAGAACATTAAGTTATTCAAAGATGCGCAGCAATCCTTGTACTTCAGTAATAAGCTGCAGTGCCAATTCATCAGAGAACACATCACACCAGAAAAGCTCCATAAATGTCACACCTTTGTCAATAACAGCAAAAGGAAGCAAGTACAACAAGAAGCAATTTTGTCTTTATTGTAAAAAGGCCATTTATAAATTGGCAAGACACCTCGAATCCATCCACAGTGAAAAGCCTGATGTTGCAATGGCTTTCAGTTTTAATAAAGGATCCCGCAAAAGAAGAGAGTTGTTACGCTCTCTTAAGAAGAGATGAAACTTTGACTATAATACTGAAGTGGCAAGCTGTGGCACTGGAGAGATGGTTGCCTGTAAAAGACCTAGTAATGCAAAACCATCTGATGACTACCGTGACTGCAAATTTTGCGAAGGACTGTATGCAAGAAATTCCCTATGGAGACATGTGAGAAACTGCCCGAAGAAGTCTGTTGAGGGAGAGCCTCAAGTTGGGCGAAAACGGATTAAACTGCACTTACCAAGACCTGACTCAGTTAAGGAAACTGTTTGGAAGATTGCTTGTGAAATGAACCAGGATGACGTTTCCTCGGTTGTAAGGAGTGAAACTGAATTCCTTTGTATCGGCGAGTCACTGTTGAATTCCAGGAAACCATATGAGAGAAGGAATGACTACATACGCCAAAAAATTAGAGCGATGGCAAGACTATTGATAACGGCAAGGGCTATAACACCTTTGAAGAGCACCGAAGTCCTTGTTATGCCCTGTAACTTTCCCCATGTGATACAGGCAGTAAGATATGTTGCTGGTTATGATGTTGAAAGCAACTCGTATAAAATCCCATCATTGGCTTTGAAATTGGGACACAGTTTAGCCAAAGTTGCAGGCATTATTCAATGCAATGCCATCACTGCACATCGCCCTGCTGTTGCAGAGTCTGCAAAGCAATTTGCCACTTTACATCAGAAAAAGTGGACAGAGTCCATTTCAGCTGCCGCATTGGGTACGCTTCAACAAGCCAAATGGAATAAACCACAGGTTTGACCCTTTACAGAGGATGTGTCGGTGCTGCACACGTTTCTTGCTACTGAGCGTGCTAAGTGTATGAAGGACCTTGAGGAAGAACCCAACAGCAAAAGCTTTGGAAATCTTCCTAAAGTGACTTTGATGCAGGTAGTACTATTTAACAGAAGGAGGGAAGGGGAAGTTTCAAAAATGGAGCTTCAGTCTTTCACATCCAGGGATCTTACGGAGCTGAATCCAGACATTGTGAGGGGCCTTACTGACTTCGAGAGGAAGCTTGCAGAGCACTTTGAGAGAGTTGAGATTCGAGGTAAAAGGTCAAGAAAGGTTCCAGTGCTTCTAACCCCTGACATGATCACTGCTATGGACCTCCTCATGATAAGCAGAAAAGAGTGTCAAGTCCACAAAGAAAATGTGTACATGTTTACACGGCCAGGTGTCCTTTCCCATTACAGAGGCTCTGACTGCTTTCGCAAGTATTCAAACAATGTGGTGCAAAGAACCCAGAGGCACTCACCTCAACAAGATTGCGGAAACAAGTCGCCACTTTGTCCACACTACTAAACCTCAAAGAAAATGAAATGGATCAACTTGCCACCTTTCTAGGACATGACATCCGTGTCCATAGAGAATTCTATCGGCTTCCAGAGAGTACCCTGCAGCTCGCAAAAGTCAGCAAACTGTTGATAGCAATCGAAAAAGGAAGACTGCCTTACCTGCAGGGGAAAGGGCTGGATGACATTGAGGTCAATCCTGAAGGTAAAATTTTGTTTGAAATATAGTTTTTAGCCACTTCAAATATAACTATTATAAGTGTTGTTAGTCCTTAATTTAAATAATTGGCCGTAAATGTTTTTTACCCAACCATATGAAGTAGAAATGAGTGATGATGATTCCAGTGAAGAAACCATTGCTGACCTACATCAATGCAAAGGTATCCTGACTTGTATATATGTGGTAATATCTTTAAGTTATGTCACATAAATGCACATTTCTGTGGGGATTATCGAAATGATCCTCTATCTGTTTTTTAACAATCACATTGGTGGTGATAAGTAATTCCACATTTATGGATTTGCAATCAGTTTATGTTTATATCTCAAATATCAGTTAATATCTAATGTAGAATTGCATATTGCCTGACATTGAGGTTGTTTACAGTGAATAATACAAGCAAGCAAACGTATTGTCATGAAGCTCATAGAACATAATCACATTCATTATTACTTTGCAAAGGCTCAACAACAGAGACTTCTAGGGACCAGACACTTCTGAGGCAAACACCAGAGTCAACCACCCTGGACAACATGGAGGGCACTTCTGAGTCAACCACCCTGGACAACATGAAGGGCACTCCTGAGTCAACCACCTTGGATAACGTACACATGAGCAACACACAACCAAGACATGGTAAAATAGTCACATCCCAAGCATCCTCAAAGTGCTCCAAAGGAAAGCAAGGTTAGTAAGCATTTTGTATTCACATGTATTGATAACATCATATAACTACTAACTAGAATCCTTTGTATCATATCCTCCATTTGTCACTTTAGCAGAGCTCATTGTTAATCAGTTGTATTTTGTTTCCATTTATGAAAGCTGTGAAGGTGAGAAGCAAGTGGACAGGTGATGAAGTGAAAGCTGTTGAGCGGCATTTGCTTAATTTCATAACAAGCTGCAGAATACCAGGTAAAAAGGACTGTGACTCCTGCCTCCAAGCAGAGCCAGTAGCTCTGAAAGACAGAGACTGGGTTGCTATCAAATACTACATCCACAACAGAAATGTAGCATTAAAAAGGAAGATGAATAGATAGAACTAGAGCATGCCAACTGTAGCTCAGGTACCATTCAATTCCAATTTCAATCAGCTTCTCCTCAGATAGTGTTAATATCTGTGGGTTTCATGTTCATATTATTTTATTTTCCTTAAATGATTTATATTGTTGGTTCTTGTACAAACATGCCACATAGGCTCGACTGTAGATCCCACATGTTTGTATGTTTATGTATAATTGAGGGCTATTAATGAGCATATGTTTGCTACTTATGGTCACATTTTTTTGGGATAACAGTTGATGATATATGTTAATACTCTGCTCTCATTGACAGGGAAAAGAGATAAACAGTACTTAAAGGGATTGTTATTGTTCCTAAGTTTTCAGAAGCACTTTGTTCTTAACCACAAGTTGTTGAATGTGGCAAGGTGTTTAAATTACTGTTAAACTATTACCATTTCAATGGGTGCTTGTAACAGGCCTTGTGTATGGTAACTTGCACTATGTAACTATGATGTAAATCCCTATGTTATTTAGACAGGTTAGCTGAATGTACACTGTCATGTTTCATAGAAGCTGGATGCTTTAATAGAGAGTTTCTCATTCATTTCAAACATGCCATTTCTACTGCCTTGTGCATTGCAGGGAAGGAGGCAAAGTGTAGGTGGTCTATTCTGGGTGTTCAATTGATTTGTTAATTTGCATATTTTCGCTGGCACTCAATAAAAGTAAGGCATAAAGTGTTCCCTCTTTTTTTACATGAATATTGACTGCAAATGTATTGTTATAAATAACAATAATACGACTTAAACAGTAGACTGAGAATATATTATATTTATGAGCTATGTGAACATGGATAGGCATTTCTGTTGAAGGTTACCTATCTGGTGAGCATGATTATTATAATATTTTTTTTAAAGCTTTAGTTAAGTATTGTACACCTAAGATTCTTATGCAGACATTTCAACATGTAACCGGAACCACGTTCAAATACAGACCCTATTTACAGGTTCTTCATAAGTCACATAAACCTGAAAATCAGTGTGTATCTATGGGCTGCTGTTGCTATGGGCCTTATATGTCACATGAACCCGAAAAAGTCCTCATATATACTATTAAAATCAGGTCTGAACAAAATATAGCCCTAGACAAAATCTCAACAGATGGATGTATTCCTAGAATCATGGGACCAAACTATTCTGATTCCCAGGTCTCTTGGACCTTGGGAAAGGCATGTCCCAATATGTCACATTTTTGTCATAAGTCCTGATATTGTCTATAAACACGTATGTGTGTGTGTGTGTGTGTGTGTGTGTGTGTGTGTGTGTGTGTGAATGGTGGCAAGACTAACTTGGGATCTGTGACCCAGCTGTGTCCAAAGTCATTGGGGTTGGTGGTCAGAGAACCGTCTGGTTTCCTGAAGTCATCTTTGGAGTTTCCATTGTAGTCTCCACACAGTCCACACAGCTTGTCTTTATAGCTGAATACAGAGGAGAAAATTGGCCTATGAGTCAAGGATTTTCTCAAGCATTGTAATGACAACTTTATAAAATAAAAATATTACAATGTGAGAAGTTTCTATTTGGTTTCTATGTTTTGTGTTGTGTTATTATAGCTATTTTTAGGGTATATCATGTCGGGGTCACCAAAACTGTAATAGGGAAACCAAGCTGCATAGACCCCATTTTTGGTCTCTCTCTCTCTCTCTCTCTCTCTCTCTCTCTCTCTCTCTCTCTCTCTCTCTCTCTCTCTCTCTCTCTCTCTCTCTCTCTCTCTCTCTCTCTAGCTCAGTGTGTGTGTGTGTTCTCTTAAGTGTTTGTATGTTCTCTTTCTTCAGTTTGTGTGTGAAGCAGTTTTGACTCACTCCTTGATGACTTTGATGTCCATGTAGTGGTTTCCGTCATATCGTACGGTCACACCAAAGTCCATGGCTACAGTGTAGTGTTTACCAGACTTCAAAACAGACACGCCTGTAGCTGGTGTCAGTGGGATGTTCACATTGGTACCATTCAACTAGGAGGAGAAGAGGACACAGACATGGGTTAGTGAGGGGCATGCTTTTTAGCTTTCCTCTTTTTAAGCTGTCCAGTGTCTGTGTTTTGCATGAATTTTATGTATAATGAACAAAGAAATTAACGCAACATGCAACAATTTCAAAGATTTTACTGAGTTTTAGTTCAAATAAAGAAATCAGTCAATTGAAATAAATAAATTAGGCCCTCATCAATGGATTTCACATGACTGGGCAGGGGCGCAGCCATGGGTGGGCCTGGGAGAGCATAGGCCCATCCACTTGGCAGCTAGGGTAAACCCACTGGGGAGCCAGACCCAGCCAATGAGTTTGTCCCTACAAAGGGGTTTTACTACAGACAGAAATACTCCTGAGCACACCCCATCCCCCCTCTGACGATCCCGCAGGTGAAGAAGCCAGATGTGGAGGTCCTGGGTTGGCGTGGTTACACATTGTTTGCGTTTGTGAGGCCGGTTGGACGTACCACCAAATTCTCTAAAACGACGTTGGAGGTGGCTTATGGTAGAGAAATGAACATTCAGTTCTCTGGAAACAGCTCTGGTGGGCACCCCAGCAGTCAGCATGACAATTGCACGCTCCATAAAGACTTGAGACACCTCTGGCATTGTGTTATTTGACTAAACTGCACCTTTTAGAGTGGCCTGTTATTGTCCCCAGCACAAGGTACACCTGTGTAATGATCATGCTGTTTAATCCGCTTCTTGAAATACCACACCTGTCATGTGAATGCATTATCTTGACAAAGGATGAAATGCTCACTAACAGGGATGTACACACATTTGGGCATAACAATTCAAATAAATAAGCTTTTTGTGCGTATGGAACATTTCTGGGATCATATATTTCATCTCATTAAAAATGGGAGCAGCACTTTACATGTTTCCTTTATATTTTTGTTCAATATATTTAATGCTGCTCAGGAATTTCCCTTTGGTGACAATAAAGATTTATTCAATAGAATGACAAACTGTTCCTGACTTTGTATGTTACTTTACATCGGCTCTGCATTTTATCAGTATTTGTTTCCATTGTTACGTTTTTAAACATTTTCAAATGTCATTCTTATCTCTCTCGCTCTCTCTCTCTCTCTCTCTCTCTCTCTCTCTCTCTCTCTCTCTGCTCTCTCTCTCTCTCTCTCTCTCTCTCTCTCTCTTCTCTGTCTCTCTACCCCCAACCCCATCCCTCCATCAATCCCTCTAGTTCTCACCTGCACTGTGCCTCCCTTCAGGATGGAGATCTTCATGCTGCGCACATACACATGCACAGCCTTCAGGTAGGAGATGGTTGGTTTGTTGAAGCCGGTTTTCATTGTCGGCATGCACCTCGTAGTGAGGCACTGACGTGTGGTTACAGGGCTCTGACATCAGGTAGCTGCAGTTCCCCATGAAGTTGTACTTCTTCTTGTCGAAGGTGGTGTAGTGAGGGTCGCTAGATGCTACACAGGTAGAGGTGGCTGGGGGGAATAGTGATATAAAGTTGTGAATGAGATTAGTAATTGGCTGGTGGAAAGAATACTGACTCAGTGTTCACATAGTTTGGGTTCGTTTTTTCACAAAGTGATGCCTGACATGATGTAAATCGTGTTCTCCAAGCCACACATAATAAATGTATACTGTATACATGGCTGTCTGTTTGCATAGCTAGAAATCAAACTCTAGGAACGATCCACTTTACTGTAAGTTGGATCTTTCCAAGGGTTTCACGATGGTACTCCTTAACAATATAATTGATTCTAAAAACCTTTCATCTTTATACAAGTTATGATAAGTGACCTAATACAAGTTATGATAAGTGAGCTAATTCAAGTTAAGATAACTGAGCTAATACAAGTTATGATAACTGATCTATTACAAGGTATGATAACCGGGCTAATAAAAGTTATGATAACTCAGCTAATACAAGTTATGATAACTGAGCTAATACAAGTTATTATAACTCAGCTAACAGTACCTTTAGGATAGCATGCACCGTTGCGGCACTCCTCCGTGGGAGAGCAGGAGTTGTCCACACAGTCCAGGGTGTAGTTTCCGGCACAACGACACAGCTTGGAGCAGCCGTCACCAAAGATGATCTCTCCTGGCTAAAAGGACAGAGACAGGGAGAGAGGAATTATTAACATGTTGTTAGATAATATACATTTTTTTTGTTTATTTGTGCATTCAGTAAATGTATGTGTGTGTTCCTTGCGTCGTTGGTCGTTTTTAAAGGATATTTGTGACTCGTTTCAGGAAACTAGGCCTATGTCGCCCATCACTACTTCACAGGAGAGGCATTTCAATTTTTTATTTTTATTTTTTAAATCAAAATGCATTCTTTGGCAGAAATGCCTTCTGGAACAGGTGAACTTTCATGTGCCTTAAAAACAAAACGTATATGCTATCTCTTAATACAAATACAATTGTGAAATTACAAGCCTAGTTGGTTTAGCCACGAAAAAGACAGGAACTTTTCCACTACCCATGATTGGCTGTGATAATGGATGGGCTGGACGAAAGATGAGTCTGGATTTGTCTGACTTTTAGCACGCCTCTATCTAAAACATGAGCTATTTAGTATGTGTAGGTAATCCTTTCTAAAGTGGCTTAGTTGAAAGATATCCCGAAGAACTGCACAAGTGTTGCTAAGGCTCTCCAATTTCTGGAGGACCGAGTTTAAAAAACAGTGGAATGCCCTGTGGAAGCAGAGTATGATAGCTAAGGAGATGGAGAAAATTCTGGCGTTTGATTGCAAATGCGGAGGGAGTCGAAAAGAGAACACAAAAGGCTGTGGTATAAAAGACCTTTCTGGATTACATCTTCAAACTAAGGGCAACCATGGCATCCGTGACAGAGAGGGAAAAGTATTCATCCATGTATACGGGTAAGAAAGTATAGCTATTTACATTTTCAGATATTATACATTTCTAATTTTGGCAGAAAGTAGTTTTCATTGCAAGTTAAAGCTAATGTTAGCTAGCTAACATTAGCTGGCTGGCTGGCTGTTTTGCTCGCTGGCTAACGTTGCATGTTTGATTTTGTAGTAATGTTATTCGTATCTCAGAGCCATTTGCATTGCTAGTTATGGCCTAATGTTAGCTCGCTATCTAACATTGAACCTAGCTAGTTGGTTAGCTTTAGCTAACTGTAGATTCACGCAGGGTAGTAATGTTGATAGTTGGGATTATGGTTTGTTGTTTAACTAGCTAGCTAGCTACATGTCTAAACAAAAGACTCCACTATGCAAGTAACCTTTTCACTGTACTGTTTACACCTTCTAACAAGCTAGAAACGAACCAAAAACATAGTTTAGAAAGTTGCTTTTAGTTGCCTGGTTTGCTAGATTGACATATACTAAATTCATTTTTTAACTGATGTGTTTATAGCTGTTAAAAGGCACCAGTTATGCTATTTTGGACCCCCAGGCTGCTGATGTCATGCAGACTTTCATTTTTGGTTCATACTTTTTCATAACAACAACGACAATAGAATGTTCATGATGTCATTGCGACAACTGTATACAGACATGTCGATAGAAGTAGTATAAACCAGCCTTTAGTCTTGAAATATTTGGTTGTACACTACCGTCCTCACTGTTTAGCACATGGCCTCACATGTGAATCCTTAAGGAGATGGGTGGGGCTAAGGCTTAAGAGGGTGTGAACGATGCTGAATGGGTGTACACAAAGAAGAACTCTCCAGTAGGTGTCCCAAAACATTCAAGGGCCATTTTCTCAAAAGTGGGGTTACAAGTTTATCAACTTTCAAAGCAGAATTACTTTCCCATTGTTCCTGAACTGCAGTGTATGATATACAATTTTGTAGCTCTGAGCCTTTATTTTCAACCATTGTAAAAATACAATTTCAAATTTTGCAACATAAGATTGAATCGAGGCGGTTGGTCACATTGGTGATGTGCTGACCTGAGCAACATCAATTTCCATGTGAGTGGACATTCTGGACAGTAAAAGTAGTGTATCATATGATATCGTATGTTATTGTGTATCACATCGTATATAGTGTATCATATATCGTATGGTATTCCGTATGGTATATCACATATAATATTGTATATCACATTGTATTGTGTCATATTCTATCATATTGTACATTCTTAACCACAGACTAACAATCCCAGATGGTCTCGTACCTCATAGTAGTCACCTCCCTCCAGACAGCCACAGGTTTCTATGGGGACACAGCGTCTGCCTTTGAACACGAAGCCTGGCTTACAGAAACACGCACTGATACAGGAGCCAGTGCAGTTGGTGGAGGGTTCCTTACAGCTGGGGATGCAGGCTGGGCCACACTCTATGTACTCAGCATTGGGAGGGCACGTCACTATTGGGGGGAGAGATGGAGAGGAGAATGGGGTGGGGGTGGGGGGGGAGAATGGGTTGGGGGAGAGAGGGAGAGGAGGATTGGGTGGGGGAAGAGAGGGAGGGAGAAAGGCAAAGAAGAGAGGATAAGGGGGTGGGGTGGAAGGGAGACAAGGGGTTAATATCAGGAATTATTAGGTAACCAATTCATCGATTTGTGCGAATACAGAAATTGGATTCTGAATCTGATCGTGAGAATGAGAACAGGTGATTGTCTGTTAATCTCACCTGGAGGTTTTGGAGTAGTAGGCTTGGGAGTAGTTGGTTTAGGTGTAGTTGGTTTGGGAGTAGTTGGTTTGACTGTAGTTGGGGCTGAGGGATAGAGGGAGACATCATGAGATATAAGAGAGAGAGACATTATAGCCTAGTCTCAGATCAGTTTGTGCTGTCTGGTCAACTCATATGATCACAGCCTGGTAACCTACCCTGACTTCCAACACGTCAGACGTCAAAACACCATTTTGAGTATTTGTGGGTGTTTGTACAGACTGTTTATGTAAGGGGACTTACTTGTAGGGTAGCAGTCCAGCTCTCCACCCTGGACCTTACACTCGTGCATTGGAGGGCAATCAGAGGGACTGCAGGTGACGAAGGGAGCGTTACAGTAACATTTCATCTGACAGTCCTCCACGTACCACTCCTCACCAGGCTGGAGGGAGAGAGGGGGGAGAGGGAGGGAAGGAGGGAGGGAGAGACAATAGTTAATCAGTGATTGGTTGCTGGTTGGTTACATACACGTCACACACACACACTATGTCCATCACTTGACACACACACATAAACACACAAACACGCACACAACACACTCACCTCGTAGTACTGTCCGTTGGTGTGTTTGCAGCCACAAGAGTTCTCTTTGACACACTTCCCGGCGCTGAGGATATAACCAGGGTCACACACACAACCCTCTGAACAGGGAGCATCACACCCCGTGGGGGGTCTGGAGGCACAGGTGGGCTGGCAAGGGGGCGGCACAGGGCACGTACTGACTGTTGGGGGCATGTCAGAGCTGGAGAGAAGGAGGGAAGAGGAGACATTAGGAGATAGGTCTACTTTAAAACATGACTGTCTCTTAATAATGACTGTTGATTATACGGAATAGTACTGTTTGAGTGGATTGTTTGGTCTTTGATGTGCTAATAGCAGCAGGGTATTTGGTGAGTGAATGAATGATTATTATATTAATCACTACAATTCCCATCTTCATCATCAATATCCGTCTCTTCCTTGTTATTATCATGTATAACATGTATCTGTTCCAGGGTTGAGGGTCAATTCCACTGCAATTCCAGTCAATTCAGGAAGTACATCGAAATACCAATTTCAATGATCTTTAATGCTTTTCAGTGAGGAAAATTTGAATTAGAATTTGGTTTACTTTCTGAAATGACTGGAATTGAAATGGAATTGACCCCAACACTGATCATTACTCACGGCAGAAAGTGCTGTTCCTCCAGGTTCCGATGGTGACTCCTCGGTCCTGACACTCGTTGACGTAGGACTCGATGGACTCACACAGAATGGGTTGAGCACCATCCAGCTCGCACAGGTCAAACAGACAGTCCTGGAAGAAACTCTGAAATGGACACCCATAAAGGTACACGTGTCATAGACTTGCACACAAAGCTTGGAGGTTTTGGTTACTTAAGTGACAAATAAAGTTATTTGAATTAAACATTCGTAAACATTCCTAAACTAAATGTGTCTCTACATTTGCAAAATGTCTTTCTTGGGAGTGAGATTTCACACATTAAACAAACTTTTTTTTATCGTAAAGACAAAATATGATATGACACTATACACCATACATTACAGTAATTACTCACATTGGGGTAAGACACTATATACCACACATTACGGTAGTTACTCACATTGGGGTTGACCTTGGGGTGACAGACAGCGAACGTTCCGTTCTTGTCCAGAAGCATGCCGCAGTAGCCAGAGCTCTCATACCTGTCCAGTTCATCATCAGTACAGCCTGGGATGGTGGTGTTGGGCTTCTTGTTACAACTGGAGTGAGAGACAGAGTGAATCAGTTGTGTGTGAGTGCCTGTGTGTGTGGTTGTTATATGTGAGTGCCTGTGTGTGTGTGTGTGTGTGTGTGTGTGTGTGTGTGTGTGTGTGTGTGTGTGTGTGTGTGTGTGTGTGTGTGTGTGTGTGTGTGTGTGTGTGTGTGTGTGTGTGTGTGTGTGTGTGTGTGTGTGTGTGTGTGTGTGTGAATGGTGGCAAGACTAACTTGGGATCTGTGACCCAGCTGTGTCCAAAGTCATTGGGGTTGGTGGTCAGAGAACCGTCTGGTTTCCTGAAGTCATCTTTGGAGTTTCCATTGTAGTCTCCACACAGTCCACACAGCTTGTCTTTATAGCTGAATACAGAGGAGAAAATTGGCCTATGAGTCAAGGATTTTCTCAAGCATTGTAATGACAACTTTATAAAATAAAAATATTACAATGTGAGAAGTTTCTATTTGGTTTCTATGTTTTGTGTTGTGTTATTATAGCTATTTTTAGGGTATATCATGTCGGGGTCACCAAAACTGTAATAGGGAAACCAAGCTGCATAGACCCCATTTTTGGTCTCTCTCTCTCTCTCTCTCTCTCTCTCTCTCTCTCTCTCTCTCTCTCTCTCTCTCTCTCTCTCTCTCTCTCTCTCTCTCTCTCTCTCTCTCTCTCTCTCTCTCTCTCTCTCTCTCTAGCTCAGTGTGTGTGTTCTCTTAAGTGTTTGTATGTTTCTCTTTCTTCAGTGTGTGTGTGAAGCAGTTTTGACTCACTCCTTGATGACTTTGATGTCCATGTAGTGGTTTCCCGTCATATCGTACGGTCACACCAAAGTCCATGGCTACAGTGTAGTGTTTACCAGACTTCAAAACAGACACGCCTGTAGCTGGTGTCAGTGGGATGTTCACATTGGTACCATTCAACTAGGAGGAGAAGAGGACACAGACATGGGTTAGTTCAAATAAAGAAATCAGTCAATTGAAATAAATAAATTAGGCCCTAATCAATGGATTTCACATGACTGGGCAGGGGCGCAGCCATGGGTGGGCCTGGGAGGGCATAGGCCCATCCACTTGGCAGCTAGGTAAACCCACTGGGGAGCCAGACCCAGCCAATGAGTTTGTCCCTACAAAGGGGTTTTACTACAGACAGAAATACTCCTGAGCACACCCCATCCCCCCTCTGACGATCCCGCAGGTGAAGAAGCCAGATGTGGAGGTCCTGGGTTGGCGTGGTTACACATGGTTTGCGTTTGTGAGGCCGGTTGGACGTACCACCAAATTCTCTAAAACGACGTTGGAGGTGGCTTATGGTAGAGAAATGAACATTCAGTTCTCTGGAAACAGCTCTGGTGGGCACTCCAGCAGTCAGCATGACAATTGCAGGCTCCATAAAGACTTGAGACACCTCTGGCATTGTGTTATTTGACAAAACTGCACCTTTTAGAGTGGCCTTATATTGTCCCCAGCACAAGGTACACCTGTGTAATGATCATGCTGTTTAATCCGCTTCTTGAAATACCACACCTGTCATGTGAATGCATTATCTTGACAAAGGATGAAATGCTCACTAACAGGGATGTACACAAATTTGGGCATAACAATTCAAATAAATAAGCTTTTTGTGCGTATGGAACATTTCTGGGATCATATATTTCATCTCATTAAAAATGGGAGCAGCACTTTACATGTTTCCTTTATATTTTTGTTCAATATATTTAATGCTGCTCAGGAATTTCCCTTTGGTGACAATAAAGATTTATTCAATAAAATGACAAACTGTTCCTGACTTTGTATGTTACTTTACATCGGCTCTGCATTTTATCAGGATTTGTTTCCATTGTTACGTTTTTAAACATTTTCAAATGTCATTCTTATCTCTCTCGCTCTCTCTCTCTCTCTCTCTCTCTCTCTCTCTCTCTCTCTCTCTCTCTCTCTCTCTCTCTCTCTCTCTCTCTCTGTCTCTCTACCCCCAACCCCATCCCTCCATCAATCCCTCTAGTTCTCACCTGCACTGTGCCTCCCTTCAGGATGGAGATCTTCATGCTGCGCACATACACATGCACAGCCTTCAGGTAGGAGATGGTTGGTTTGTTGAAGCGGTTTTCATTGTCGGCATGCACCTCGTAGTGAGGCACTGACGTGTGGTTACAGGGCTCTGACATCAGGTAGCTGCAGTTCCCCATGAAGTTGTACTTCTTCTTGTCGAAGGTGGTGTAGTGAGGGTCGCTAGATGCTACACAGGTAGAGGTGGCTGGTGGGAATAGTGATATAAAGTTGTGAATGAGATTAGTAATTGGCTGGTGGAAAGAATACTGACTCAGTGTTCACATAGTTTGGGTTCGTTTTTTCACCAAGTGATGCCTGACATGATGTAAATAGTGTTCTCCAAGCCACACATAATACATGTTTACTGTATATATGGCTGTCTGTTTGCATAGCTAGAAATCAAACTCTAGGAACGATCCACTTTACTGTAAGTTGGATGTTTCCAAGGGTTTCACGATGGTACTCCTTAACAATATAATTGATTCTAAGAACCTTTCATCTTTATACAAGTTATGATAAGTGACCTAATACAAGTTATGATAAGTGAGCTAATTCAAGTTAAGATAACTGAGCTAATACAAGTTATGATAACTGATCTATTACAAGGTATGATAAACGGGCTAATACAAGTTATGATAACTCAGCTAATACAAGCTATGATAACTCAGCTAATACAAGTTATTATAACTCAGCTAACAGTACCTTTAGGATAGCATGCACCGTTGCGGCACTCCTCCGTGGGAGAGCAGGAGTTGTCCACACAGTCCAGGGTGTAGTTTCTGGCACAACGACACAGCTTGGAGCAGCCGTCACCAAAGATGATCTCTCCTGGCTAAAAGGACAGAGACAGGGAGAGAGGAATTATTAACATGTTGTTAGATAATATACATTTTTTTTGTTTATTTGTGCATTCTGTAAATGTATGTGTGTGTTCCTTGCGTCGTTGGTCCTTTTTAAAGGATATTTGTGACTCGTTTCAGGAAACTAGGCCTATGTCGCCCATCACTACTTCACAGGAGAGGCATTTCAAGTTTTTATTTTTATTTTTTAAATCAAAATGCATTCTTTGGCAGAAATGCCTTCTGGAACAGGTGAACTTTCATGTGCCTTAAAAACAAAATTATTTGCTATCTCTTAATACAAATACAATTGTGAAATTACAAGCCTAGTTGGTTTAGCCACGAAAAAGACAGGAACTTTTCCACTACCCATGATTGGCTGCGATAATGGATGGGCTGACTGAAAGATGAGTCTGGATTTGTCTGACATTTAGCACGCTTCTATCCATAACATGAGCTATTTAGTATGTGTAGGTAATCCTTTCTAAAGTGGCTTAGTTGAAAGATATCCCAAAGAACTGCACAAGTGTTGCTAAGGCTCTCCAATTTCTGGAGGACCGAGTTTTAAAAAACAGTGGAATGCCCTGTGGAAGCAGAGTATGATAGCTAAGGAGATGGAGAAATGTCTGGCGTTTGATTGGAAATGCGGAGGGAGTCGAAAAGAGAACACAAAAGGCTGTTGTATAAAACACCTTTCTGGATTACATCTTCAAACTAAGGGCAACCATGGCATCTGTAACAGAGAGGGAAAAGTGTTCATCCATGTATACGGGTAAGAAAATCTAGCTATTTACATTTTCAGATATTATACATTTCTAATTTTGGCAGAAAGTCGTTTTCATTGCAAGTTAAATTTAATGTTAGCTAGCTAACATTAGCCAGCTGGGTGGCTGGCTTGCTCGCTAGCTAAAGTTGCATGTTTGATTTTTGTAGTAATGTTATTCGTATCTCAGAGCCATTTGCATTGCTAGTTATGGCCTAATGTTAGCTCGCTATCTAACATTGAACCTAGCTAGTTGGTTAGCTTTAGCTAACTGTAGATTCACGCAGGGTAGTAATGTTGATAGTTGGGATTATGGTTTGTTGTTTAACTAGCTAGCTAGCTACATGTCTAAACAAAAGACTCCACTATGCAAGTAACCTTTTCACTGTACCGTTTACACCTTCTAACAAGCTAGAAACGAACCAAAACATAGTTTAGAAAGTTGCTTTTAGTTGCCTGGTTTGCTAGATTGACATATACTAAATTCATTTTTTAACTGATGTGTTTATTGCTGTTAAAAGGCACCAGTTATGCTATTTTGGACCCCCAGGCTGCTGATGTCATGCAGACTTTCATTTTTGGTTCATACTTTTTCATAACAACAACGACAATAGAATGTTCATGATGTCATTGCGACAACTGTATACAGACATGTCGATAGAAGTAGTATAAACCAGCCTTTAGTCTTGAAATATTTGGTTGTACACTACCGTCCTCACTGTTTAGCACATGGCCTCACATGTGAATCCTTAAGGAGATGGGTGGGGCTAAGGCTTAAGAGGGTGTGAACGATGCTGAATGGGTGTACACAAAGAAGAACTCTCCAGTAGGTGTCCCAAAACATTCAAGGGCCATTTTCTCAAAAGTGGGGTTACAAGTTTATCAACTTTCAAAGCAGAATTACTTTCCCATTGTTCCTGAACTGCAGTGTATGATATACAATTTTGTAGCTCTGAGCCTTTATTTTCAACCATTGTAAAAATACAATTTCAAATTTTGCAACATAAGATTGAATCGAGGCGGTTGGTCACATTGGTGATGTGCTGACCTGAGCAACATCAATTTCCATGTGAGTGGACATTCTGGACAGTAAAAGTAGTGTATCATATGATATCGTATGTTATTGTGTATCACATCGTATATAGTGTATCATATATCGTATGGTATTCCGTATGGTATATCACATATAATATTGTATATCACATTGTATTGTGTCATATTCTATCATATTGTACATTCTTAACCACAGACTAACAATCCCAGATGGTCTCGTACCTCATAGTAGTCACCTCCCTCCAGACAGCCACAGGTTTCTATGGGGACACAGCGTCTGCCTTTGAACACGAAGCCTGGCTTACAGAAACACGCACTGATACAGGAGCCAGTGCAGTTGGTGGAGGGTTCCTTACAGCTGGGGATGCAGGCTGGGCCACACTCTATGTACTCAGCATTGGGAGGGCACGTCACTATTGGGGGAGAGATGGAGAGGAGAATGGGGTGGGGGGTGGGGGGGGAGAATGGGTTGGGGGAGAGAGGGAGAGGAGGATTGGGTGGGGGGGAAGAGAGGGAGGGAGAAAGGCAAAGAAGAGAGGATAAGGGGGTGGGGTGGAAGGGAGACAAGGGGTTAATATCAGGAATTATTAGGTAACCAATTCATCGATTTGTGCGAATACAGAAATTGGATTCTGAATCTGATCGTGAGAATGAGAACAGGTGATTGTCTGTTAATCTCACCTGGAGGTTTTGGAGTAGTAGGCTTGGGAGTAGTTGGTTTAGGTGTAGTTGGTTTGGGAGTAGTTGGTTTGACTGTAGTTGGGGCTGAGGGATAGAGGGAGACATCATGAGATATAAGAGAGAGAGACATTATAGCCTAGTCTCAGATCAGTTTGTGCTGTCTGGTCAACTCATATGATCACAGCCTGGTAACCTACCCTGACTTCCAACACGTCAGACGTCAAAACACCATTTTGAGTATTTGTGGGTGTTTGTACAGACTGTTTATGTAAGGGGACTTACTTGTAGGGTAGCAGTCCAGCTCTCCACCCTGGACCTTACACTCGTGCATTGGAGGGCAATCAGAGGGACTGCAGGTGACGAAGGGAGCGTTACAGTAACATTTCATCTGACAGTCCTCCACGTACCACTCCTCACCAGGCTGGAGGAGAGAGGGGGGAGAGGGAGGGAGAGGGGAGGGAGAGACAATAGTTAATCAGTGATTGGTTGCTGGTTGGTTACATACACGTCACACACACACACTATGTCCATCACTTGACACACACACATAAACACACAAACACGCACACAACACACTCACCTCGTAGTACTGTCCGTTGGTGTGTTTGCAGCCACAAGAGTTCTCTTTGACACACTTCCCGGCGCTGAGGATATAACCAGGGTCACACACACAACCCTCTGAACAGGGAGCATCACACCCCGTGGGGGGTCTGGAGGCACAGGTGGGCTGGCAAGGGGCGGCACAGGGCACGTACTGACTGTTGGGGGGGCATGTCAGAGCTGGAGAGAAGGAGGGAAGAGGAGACATTAGGAGATAGGTCTACTTTAAAACATGACTGTCTCTTAATAATGACTGTTGATTATACGGAATAGTACTGTTTGAGTGGATTGTTTGGTCTTTGATGTGCTAATAGCAGCAGGGTATTTGGTGAGTGAATGAATGATTATTATATTAATCACTACAATTCCCATCTTCATCATCAATATCCGTCTCTTCCTTGTTATTATCATGTATAACATGTATCTGTTCCAGGGTTGGGGTCAATTCCACTGCAATTCCAGTCAATTCAGGAAGTACATCGAAATACCAATTTCAATGATCTTTAATGCTTTTCAGTGAGGAAAATTTGAATTAGAATTTGGTTTACTTTCTGAAATGACTGGAATTGAAATGGAATTGACCCCAACACTGATCATTACTCACGGCAGAAAGTGCTGTTCCTCCAGGTTCCGATGGTGACTCCTCGGTCCTGACACTCGTTGACGTAGGACTCGAGTGGACTCACACAGAATGGGTTGAGCACCATCCAGCTCGCACAGGTCAAACAGACAGTCCTGGAAGAAACTCTGAAATGGACACCCATAAAGGTACACGTGTCATAGACTTGCACACAAAGCTTGGAGGTTTTGGTTACTTAAGTGACAAATAAAGTTATTTGAATTAAACATTCGTAAACATTCCTAAACTAAATGTGTCTCTACATTTGCAAAATGTCTTTCTTGGGAGTGAGATTTCACACATTAAACAAACTTTTTTTTTATCGTAAAGACAAAATATGATATGACACTATACACCATACATTACAGTAATTACTCACATTGGGGTAAGACACTATATACCACACATTACGGTAGTTACTCACATTGGGGTTGACCTTGGGGTGACAGACAGCGAACGTTCCGTTCTTGTCCAGAAGCATGCCGCAGTAGCCAGAGCTCTCATACCTGTCCAGTTCATCATCAGTACAGCCTGGGATGGTGGTGTTGGGCTTCTTGTTACAACTGGAGTGAGAGACAGAGTGAATCAGTTGTGTGTGAGTGCCTGTGTGTGTGGTTGTTATATGTGAGTGCCTGTGTGTGTGTGTGTGTGTGTGTGTGTGTGTGTGTGTGTGTGTGTGTGTGTGTGTGTGTGAATGGTGGCAAGACTAACTTGGGATCTGTGACCCAGCTGTGTCCAAAGTCATTGGGGTTGGTGGTCAGAGAACCGTCTGGTTTCCTGAAGTCATCTTTGGAGTTTCCATTGTAGTCTCCACACAGTCCACACAGCTTGTCTTTATAGCTGAATACAGAGGAGAAAATTGGCCTATGAGTAAAGGATTTTCTCAAGCATTGTAATGACAACTTTATAAAATTAAAATATTACAATGTGAGAAGTTTCTATTTGGTTTCTATGTTTTGTGTTGTGTTATTA
The DNA here is from genome assembly GCF_020615455.1 of Coregonus clupeaformis. Classification (NCBI taxonomy): domain Eukaryota; kingdom Metazoa; phylum Chordata; class Actinopteri; order Salmoniformes; family Salmonidae; genus Coregonus; species Coregonus clupeaformis. The sequence continues at coordinate 471,489 of NC_059230.1, forward strand.
TAGCTATTTTTAGGGTATATCATGTCGGGGTCACCAAAACTGTAATAGGGAAACCAAGCTGCATAGACCCCATTTTTGGTCTCTCTCTCTCTCTCTCTCTCTCTCTCTCTCTCTCTCTCTCTCTCTCTCTCTCTCTCTCTCTCTCTCTCTCTCTCTCTCTCTCTCTCTCTCTCTCTCTCTCTCTAGCTCAGTGTGTGTGTTCTCTTAAGTGTTTGTATGTTCTCTTTCTTCAGTGTGTGTGTGAAGCAGTTTTGACTCACTCCTTGATGACTTTGATGTCCATGTAGTGGTTTCCGTCATATCGTACGGTCACACCAAAGTCCATGGCTACAGTGTAGTGTTTACCAGACTTCAAAACAGACACGCCTGTAGCTGGTGTCAGTGGGATGTTCACATTGGTACCATTCAACTAGGAGGAGAAGAGGACACAGACATGGGTTAGTTCAAATAAAGAAATCAGTCAATTGAAATAAATAAATTAGGCCCTAATCAATGGATTTCACATGACTGGGCAGGGGCGCAGCCATGGGTGGGCCTGGGAGGGCATAGGCCCATCCACTTGGCAGCTAGGTAAACCCACTGGGAAGCCAGACCCAGCCAATGAGTTTGTCCCTACAAAGGGGTTTTACTACAGACAGAAATACTCCTGAGCACACCCCATCCCCCCTCTGACGATCCCGCAGGTGAAGAAGCCAGATGTGGAGGTCCTGGGTTGGCGTGGTTACACATGGTTTGCGTTTGTGAGGCCGGTTGGACGTACCACCAAATTCTCTAAAACGACGTTGGAGGTGGCTTATGGTAGAGAAATGAACATTCAGTTCTCTGGAAACAGCTCTGGTGGGCACTCCAGCAGTCAGCATGACAATTGCAGGCTCCATAAAGACTTGAGACACCTCTGGCATTGTGTTATTTGACGAAACTGCACCTTTTAGAGTGGCCTTTTATTGTCCCCAGCACAAGGTACACCTGTGTAATGATCATGCTGTTTAATCCGCTTCTTGAAATACCACACCTGTCATGTGAATGCATTATCTTGACAAAGGATGAAATGCTCACTAACAGGGATGTACACAAATTTGGGCATAACAATTCAAATAAATAAGCTTTTTGTGCGTATGGAACATTTCTGGGATCATATATTTCATCTCATTAAAAATGGGAGCAGCACTTTACATGTTTCCTTTATATTTTTGTTCAATATATTTAATGCTGCTCAGGAATTTCCCTTTGGTGACAATAAAGATTTATTCAATAGAATGACAAACTGTTCCTGACTTTGTATGTTACTTTACATCGGCTCTGCATTTTATCAGGATTTGTTTCCATTGTTACGTTTTTAAACATTTTCAAATGTCATTCTTATCTCTCTCGCTCTCTCTCTCTCTCTCTCTCTCTCTCTCTCTCTCTCTCTCTCTCTCTCTCTCTCTCTCTCTGTCTCTCTATCTCTCCCCCAACCCCATCCCTCCATCAATCCCTCTAGTTCTCACCTGCACTGTGCCTCCCTTCAGGATGGAGATCTTCATGCTGCGCACATACACATGCACAGCCTTCAGGTAGGAGATGGTTGGTTTGTTGAAGCGGTTTTCATTGTCGGCATGCACCTCGTAGTGAGGCACTGACGTGTGGTTACAGGGCTCTGACATCAGGTAGCTGCAGTTCCCCATGAAGTTGTACTTCTTCTTGTCGAAGGTGGTGTAGTGAGGGTCGCTAGATGCTACACAGGTAGAGGTGGCTGGGGGGAATAGTGATATAAAGTTGTGAATGAGATTAGTAATTGGCTGGTGGAAAGAATACTGACTCAGTGATCACATAGTTTGGGTTCGTTTTTTCACCAAGTGATGCCTGACATGATGTAAATAGTGTTCTCCAAGCCACACATAATACATGTTTACTGTATATATGGCTGTCTGTTTGCATAGCTAGAAATCAAACTCTAGGAACGATCCACTTTACTGTAAGTTGGATCTTTCCAAGGGTTTCACGATGGTACTCCTTAACAATATAATTGATTCTAAGAACCTTTCATCTTTATACAAGTTATGATAAGTGACCTAATACAAGTTATGATAAGTGAGCTAATTCAAGTTAAGATAACTGAGCTAATACAAGTTATGATAACTGATCTATTACAAGGTATGATAACCGGGCTAATACAAGTTATGATAACTCAGCTAATACAAGCTATGATAACTCAGCTAATACAAGTTATTATAACTCAGCTAACAGTACCTTTAGGATAGCATGCACCGTTGCGGCACTCCTCCGTGGGAGAGCAGGAGTTGTCCACACAGTCCAGGGTGTAGTTTCCGGCACAACGACACAGCTTGGAGCAGCCGTCACCAAAGATGATCTCTCCTGGCTAAAAGGACAGAGACAGGGAGAGAGGAATTATTAACATGTTGTTAGATAATATACATTTTTTTTGTTTATTTGTGCATTCTGTAAATGTATGTGTGTGTTCCTTGCGTCGTTGGTCCTTTTTAAAGGATATTTGTGACTCGTTTCAGGAAACTAGGCCTATGTCGCCCATCACTACTTCACAGGAGAGGCATTTCAAGTTTTTATTTTTATTTTTTAAATCAAAATGCATTCTTTGGCAGAAATGCCTTCTGGAACAGGTGAACTTTCATGTGCCTTAAAAACAAAATTATTTGCTATCTCTTAATACAAATACAATTGTGAAATTACAAGCCTAGTTGGTTTAGCCACGAAAAAGACAGGAACTTTTCCACTACCCATGATTGGCTGCGATAATGGATGGGCTGGACGAAAGATGAGTCTGGATTTGTCTGACATTTAGCACGCTTCTATCCATAACATGAGCTATTTAGTATGTGTAGGTAATCCTTTCTAAAGTGGCTTAGTTGAAAGATATCCCAAAGAACTGCACAAGTGTTGCTAAGGCTCTCCAATTTCTGGAGGACCGAGTTTTAAAAAACAGTGGAATGCCCTGTGGAAGCAGAGTATGATAGCTAAGGAGATGGAGAAATGTCTGGCGTTTGATTGGAAATGCGGAGGGAGTCGAAAAGAGAACACAAAAGGCTGTTGTATAAAACACCTTTCTGGATTACATCTTCAAACTAAGGGCAACCATGGCATCCGTAACAGAGAGGGAAAAGTGTTCATCCATGTATACGGGTAAGAAAATCTAGCTATTTACATTTTCAGATATTATACATTTCTAATTTTGGCAGAAAGTCGTTTTCATTGCAAGTTAATTTAATGTTAGCTAGCTAACATTAGCCAGCTGGGTGGCTGGCTTGCTCGCTAGCTAAAGTTGCATGTTTGATTTTTGTAGTAATGTTATTCGTATCTCAGAGCCATTTGCATTGCTAGTTATGGCCTAATGTTAGCTCGCTATCTAACATTGAACCTAGCTAGTTGGTTAGCTTTAGCTATCTGTAGATTCACGAGGGTAGTAATGTTGATAGTTGGGATTATGGTTTGTTGTTTAACTAGCTAGCTAGCTACATGTCTAAACAAAAGACTCCACTATGCAAGTAACCTTTTCACTGTACCGTTTACACCTTCTAACAAGCTAGAAACGAACCAAAAACATAGTTTAGAAAGTTGCTTTTAGTTGCCTGGTTTGCTAGATTGACATATACTAAATTCATTTTTTAACTGATGTGTTTATTGCTGTTAAAAGGCACCAGTTATGCTTTTTTGGACCCCCAGGCTGCTGATGTCATGCAGACTTTCATTTTTGGTTCATACTTTTTCATAACAACAACGACAATAGAATGTTCATGATGTCATTGCGATAACTGTATACAGACATGTCGATAGAAGTAGTATAAACCAGCCTTTAGTCTTGAAATATTTGGTTGTACACTACCGTCCTCACTGTTTAGCACATGGCCTCACATGTGAATCCTTAAGAAGATGGGTGGGGCTAAGGCTTAAGAGGGTGTGAACGATGCTGAATGGGTGTACACAAAGAAGAACTCTCCAGTAGGTGTCCCAAAACATTCAAGGGCCATTTTCTCAAAAGTGGGGTTACAAGTTTATCAACTTTCAAAGCAGAATTACTTTCCCATTGTTCCTGAACTGCAGTGTATGATATACAATTTTGTAGCTCTGAGCCTCTATTTTCAACCATTGTAAAAAATACAATTTCAAATTTTGCAACATAAGATTGAATCGAGGCGGTTGGTCACATTGGTGATGTGCTGACCTGAGCAACATCAATTTCCATGTGAGTGGACATTCTGGACAGTAAAAGTAGTGTATCATATGATATCGTATGTTATTGTGTATCACATCGTATATAGTGTATCATATATCGTATGGTATTCCGTATGGTATATCACATATAATATTGTATATCACATTGTATTGTGTCATATTCTATCATATTGTACATTCTTAACCACAGACTAACAATCCCAGATGGTCTCGTACCTCATAGTAGTCACCTCCCTCCAGACAGCCACAGGTTTCTATGGGGACACAGCGTCTGCCTTTGAACACCGAAGCCTGGCTTACAGAAACACGCACTGATACAGGAGCCAGTGCAGTTGGTGGAGGGTTCCTTACAGCTGGGGATGCAGGCTGGGCCACACTCTATGTACTCAGCATTGGGAGGGCACGTCACTATTGGGGGAGAGATGGAGAGGAGAATGGGGTGGGGGGGAGAGGGAGGGAGAAAGGCAAAGAAGAGAGGATAAGGGGGTGCGGTGGAAGGGAGACAAGGGGTTAATATCAGGAATTATTAGGTAACCAATTCATCGATTTGTGCGAATACAGAAATTGGATTCTGAATCTGATCGTGAGAATGAGAACAGGTGATTGTCTGTTAATCTCACCTGGAGGTTTTGGAGTAGTAGGCTTGGGAGTAGTTGGTTTAGGTGTAGTTGGTTTTGGAGTAGTTGGTTTGACTGTAGTTGGGGCTGAGGGATAGAGGGAGACACCATGAGATATAAGAGAGAGAGACATTATAGCCTAGTCTCAGATCAGTTTGTGCTGTCTGGTCAACTCATATGATCACAGCCTGGTAACCTACCCTGACTTCCAACACGTCAGACGTCAAAACACCATTTTGAGTATTTGTGGGTGTTTGTACAGACTGTTTATGTAAGGGGACTTACTTGTAGGGTAGCAGTCCAGCTCTCCACCCTGGACCTTACACTCGTGCATTGGAGGGCAATCAGAGGGACTGCAGGTGACGAAGGGAGCGTTACAGTAACATTTCATCTGACAGTCCTCCACGTACCACTCCTCACCAGGCTGGAGGGAGAGAGGGGGGAGAGGGAGGGAAGGAGGGAGGGGGAGAGATGGAGGGAGAGACAATAGTTAATCAGTGATTGGTTGCTGGTTGGTTACATACACGTCACACACACACACACACACTATGTCCATCACTTGACACACACACATAAACACACAAACACGCACACAACACACTCACCTCGTAGTACTGTCCGTTGGTGTGTTTGCAGCCACAAGAGTTCTCTTTGACACACTTCCCGGCGCTGAGGATATAACCAGGGTCACACACACAACCCTCTGAACAGGGAGCATCACACCCCGTGGGGGGTCTGGAGGCACAGGTGGGCTGGCAAGGGGCGGCACAGGGCACGTACTGACTGTTGGGGGGGCATGTCAGAGCTGGAGAGAAGGAGGGAAGAGGAGACATTAGGAGATAGGTCTACTTTAAAACATGACTGTCTCTTAATAATGACTGTTGATTATACGGAATAGTACTGTTTGAGTGGATTGTTTGGTCTTTGATGTGCTAATAGCAGCAGGGTATTTGGTGAGTGAATGAATGATTATTATATTAATCACTACAATTCCCATCTTCATCATCAATATCCGTCTCTTCCTTGTTATTATCATGTATAACATGTATCTGTTCCAGGGTTGGGGTCAATTCCACTGCAATTCCAGTCAATTCAGGAAGTACATCGAAATACCAATTTCAATGATCTTTAATGCTTTTCAGTGAGGAAAATTTGAATTAGAATTTGGTTTACTTTCTGAAATGACTGGAATTGAAATGGAATTGACCCCAACACTGATCATTACTCACGGCAGAAAGTGCTGTTCCTCCAGGTTCCGATGGTGACTCCTCGGTCCTGACACTCGTTGACGTGAGGACTCGATGGACTCACACAGAATGGGTTGAGCACCATCCAGCTCGCACAGGTCAAACAGACAGTCCTGGAAGAAACTCTGAAATGGACACCCATAAAGGTACACGTGTCATAGACTTGCACACAAAGCTTGGAGGTTTTGGTTACTTAAGTGACAAATAAAGTTATTTGAATTAAACATTCGTAAACATTCCTAAACTAAATGTGTCTCTACATTTGCAAAATGTCTTTCTTGGGAGTGAGATTTCACACATTAAACAAACTTTTTTTTTATCGTAAAGACAAAATATGATATGACACTATACACCATACATTACAGTAATTACTCACATTGGGGTAAGACACTATATACCACACATTACGGTAGTTACTCACATTGGGGTTGACCTTGGGGTGACAGACAGCGAACGGTCCGTTCTTGTCCAGAAGCATGCCGCAGTAGCCAGAGCTCTCATACCTGTCCAGTTCATCATCAGTACAGCCTGGGATGGTGGTGTTGGGCTTCTTGTTACAACTGGAGTGAGAGACAGAGTGAATCAGTTGTGTGTGAGTGCCTGTGTGTGTGGTTGTTATATGTGGTCCCTGTGTGTGTGTGTGTGTGTGTGTGTGTGTGTGTGTGTGTGTGTGTGTGTGTGTGTGTGTGTGTGTGTGTGTGTGTGTGTGTGTGTGTGTGTGTGTGTGTGTGTGTGTGTGTGTGTGTGTGTGTGTGTGTGTGTGTGTGTGTGTGTGTGTGTGTGAATGGTGGCAAGACTAACTTGGGATCTGTGACCCAGCTGTGTCCAAAGTCATTGGGGTTGGTGGTCAGAGAACCGTCTGGTTTCCTGAAGTCATCTTTGGAGTTTCCATTGTAGTCTCCACACAGTCCACACAGCTTGTCTTTATAGCTGAATACAGAGGAGAAAATTGGCCTATGAGTCAAGGATTTTCTCAAGCATTGTAATGACAACTTTATAAAATAAAAATATTACAATGTGAGAAGTTTCTATTTGGTTTCTATGTTTTGTGTTGTGTTATTATAGCTATTTTTAGGGTATATCATGTCGGGGTCACCAAAACTGTAATAGGGAAACCAAGCTGCATAGAACCCATTTTGGTCTCTCTCTCTCTCTCTCTCTCTCTCTCTCTCTCTCTCTCCCTCTCTCTCTCTCTCTCTCTCTCTCTCTCTCTCTCTCTCTCTCTCTCTCTCTAGCTCATGTGTGTGTGTGTTCTCTTAAGTGTTTGTATGTTCTCTTTCTTCAGTTTGTGTGTGAAGCAGTTTTGACTCACTCCTTGATGACTTTGATGTCCATGTAGTGGTTTCCGTCATATCGTACGGTCACACCAAAGTCCATGGCTACAGTGTAGTGTTTACCAGACTTCAAAACAGACACGCCTGTAGCTGGTGTCAGTGGGATGTTCACATTGGTACCATTCAACTAGGAGGAGAAGAGGACACAGACATGGGTTAGTGAGGGGCATGCTTTTTTAGCTTTCCTCTTTTTAAGCTGTCCAGTGTCTGTGTTTTGCATGAATTTTATGTATAATGAACAAAGAAATTAACGCAACATGCAACAATTTCAAAGATTTTACTGAGTTTTAGTTCAAATAAAGAAATCAGTCAATTGAAATAAATAAATTAGGCCCTCATCAATGGATTTCACATGACTGGGCAGGGGCGCAGCCATGGGTGGGCCTGGGAGAGCATAGGCCCATCCACTTGGCAGCTAGGTAAACCCACTGGGGAGCCAGACCCAGCCAATGAGTTTGTCCCTACAAAGGGGTTTTACTACAGACAGAAATACTCCTGAGCACACCCCATCCCCCCTCTGACGATCCCGCAGGTGAAGAAGCCAGATGTGGAGGTCCTGGGTTGGCGTGGTTACACATTGTTTGCGTTTGTGAGGCCGGTTGGACGTACCACCAAATTCTCTAAAACGACGTTGGAGGTGGCTTATGGTAGAGAAATGAACATTCAGTTCTCTGGAAACAGCTCTGGTGGGCACCCCAGCAGTCAGCATGACAATTGCACGCTCCATAAAGACTTGAGACACCTCTGGCATTGTGTTATTTGACTAAACTGCACCTTTTAGAGTGGCCTGTTATTGTCCCCAGCACAAGGTACACCTGTGTAATGATCATGCTGTTTAATCCGCTTCTTGAAATACCACACCTGTCATGTGAATGCATTATCTTGACAAAGGATGAAATGCTCACTAACAGGGATGTACACACATTTGGGCATAACAATTCAAATAAATAAGCTTTTGTGCGTATGGAACATTTCTGGGATCATATATTTCATCTCATTAAAAATGGGAGCAGCACTTTACATGTTTCCTTTATATTTTTGTCCAATATATTTAATGCTGCTCAGGAATTTCCCTTTGGTGACAATAAAGATTTATTCAATAGAATGACAAACTGTTCCTGACTTTGTATGTTACTTTACATCGGCTCTGCATTTTATCAGTATTTGTTTCCATTGTTACGTTTTTAAACATTTTCAAATGTCATTCTTATCTCTCTCGCTCTCTCTCTCTCTCTCTCTCTCTCTCTCTCTCTCTCTCTCTCTCTCGCTCTCTCTCTCTCTCTCTCTCTCTGTCTCTCTACCCCCAACCCCATCCCTCCATCAATCCCTCTAGTTCTCACCTGCACTGTGCCTCCCTTCAGGATGGAGATCTTCATGCTGCGCACATACACATGCACAGCCTTCAGGTAGGAGATGGTTGGTTTGTTGAAGCGGTTTTCATTGTCGGCATGCACCTCGTAGTGAGGCACTGACGTGTGGTTACAGGGCTCTGACATCAGGTAGCTGCAGTTCCCCATGAAGTTGTACTTCTTCTTGTCGAAGGTGGTGTAGTGAGGGTCGCTAGATGCTACACAGGTAGAGGTGGCTGGGGGGAATAGTGATATAAAGTTGTGAATGAGATTAGTAATTGGCTGGTGGAAAGAATACTGACTCAGTGTTCACATAGTTTGGGTTCGTTTTTTCACCAAGTGATGCCTGACATGATGTAAATCGTGTTCTCCAAGCCACACATAATACATGTTTACTGTATACATGGCTGTCTGTTTGGCTAGGAATCAAACTCTAGGAACGATCCACTTTACTGTAAGTTGGATCTTTCCAAGGGTTTCACGATGGTACTCCTTAACAATATAATTGATTCTAAAAACCTTTCATCTTTATACAAGTTATGATAAGTGACCTAATACAAGTTATGATAAGTGAGCTAATTCAAGTTAAGATAACTGAGCTAATACAAGTTATGATAACTGATCTATTACAAGGTATGATAACCGGGCTAATAAAAGTTATGATAACTCAGCTAATACAAGTTATGATAACTGAGCTAATACAAGTTATTATAACTCAGCTAACAGTACCTTTAGGATAGCATGCACCGTTGCGGCACTCCTCCGTGGGAGAGCAGGAGTTGTCCACACAGTCCAGGGTGTAGTTTCCGGCACAACGACACAGCTTGGAGCAGCCGTCACCAAAGATGATCTCTCCTGGCTAAAAGGACAGAGACAGGGAGAGAGGAATTATTAACATGTTGTTAGATAATATACATTTTTTTTGTTTATTTGTGCATTCAGTAAATGTATGTGTGTGTTCCTTGCGTCGTTGGTCGTTTTTAAAGGATATTTGTGACTCGTTTCAGGAAACTAGGCCTATGTCGCCCATCACTACTTCACAGGAGAGGCATTTCAATTTTTTATTTTTATTTTTTAAATCAAAATGCATTCTTTGGCAGAAATGCCTTCTGGAACAGGTGAACTTTCATGTGCCTTAAAAACAAACGTATATGCTATCTCTTAATACAAATACAATTGTGAAATTACAAGCCTAGTTGGTTTAGCCACGAAAAAGACAGGAACTTTTCCACTACCCATGATTGGCTGTGATAATGGATGGGCTGGACGAAAGATGAGTCTGGATTTGTCTGACTTTTAGCACGCCTCTATCTAAAACATGAGCTATTTAGTATGTGTAGGTAATCCTTTCTAAAGTGGCTTAGTTGAAAGATATCCCGAAGAACTGCACAAGTGTTGCTAAGGCTCTCCAATTTCTGGAGGACCGAGTTTAAAAACAGTGGAATGCCCTGTGGAAGCAGAGTATGATAGCTAAGGAGATGGAGAAAATTCTGGCGTTTGATTGCAAATGCGGAGGGAGTCGAAAAGAGAACACAAAAGGCTGTGGTATAAAAGACCTTTCTGGATTACATCTTCAAACTAAGGGCAACCATGGCATCCGTGACAGAGAGGGAAAAGTATTCATCCATGTATACGGGTAAGAAAGTATAGCTATTTACATTTTCAGATATTATACATTTCTAATTTTGGCAGAAAGTAGTTTTCATTGCAAGTTAAAGCTAATGTTAGCTAGCTAACATTAGCTGGCTGGCTGGCTGTTTTGCTCGCTGGCTAACGTTGCATGTTTGATTTGTGTAGTAATGTTATTCGTATCTCAGAGCCATTTGCATTGCTAGTTATGGCCTAATGTTAGCTCGCTATCTAACATTGAACCTAGCTAGTTGGTTAGCTTTAGCTAACTGTAGATTCACGCAGGGTAGTAATGTTGATAGTTGGGATTATGGTTTGTTGTTTAACTAGCTAGCTAGCTACATGTCTAAACAAAAGACTCCACTATGCAAGTAACCTTTTCACTGTACCGTTTACACCTTCTAACAAGCTAGAAACGAACCAAAAACATAGTTTAGAAAGTTGCTTTTAGTTGCCTGGTTTGCTAGATTGACATATACTAAATTCATTTTTTAACTGATGTGTTTATTGCTGTTAAAAGGCACCAGTTATGCTTTTTTGGACCCCCAGGCTGCTGATGTCATGCAGACTTTCATTTTTGGTTCATACTTTTTCATAACAACAACGACAATAGAATGTTCATGATGTCATTGCGACAACTGTATACAGACATGTCGATAGAAGTAGTATAAACCAGCCTTTAGTCTTGAAATATTTGGTTGTACACTACCGTCCTCACTGTTTAGCACATGGCCTCACATGTGAATCCTTAAGGAGATGGGTGGGGCTAAGGCTTAAGAGGGTGTGAACGATGCTGAATGGGTGTACACAAAGAAGAACTCTCCAGTAGGTGTCCCAAAACATTCAAGGGCCATTTTCTCAAAAGTGGGGTTACAAGTTTATCAACTTTCAAAGCAGAATTACTTTCCCATTGTTCCTGAACTGCAGTGTATGATATACAATTTTGTAGCTCTGAGCCTTTATTTTCAACCATTGTAAAAAATACAATTTCAAATTTTGCAACATAAGATTGAATCGAGGCGGTTGGTCACATTGGTGATGTGCTGACCTGAGCAACATCAATTTCCATGTGAGTGGACATTCTGGACAGTAAAAGTAGTGTATCATATGATATCGTATGTTATTGTGTATCACATCGTATATAGTGTATCATATATCGTATGGTATTCCGTATGGTATATCACATATAATATGGTATATCACATTGTATTGTGTCATATTCTATCATATTGTACATTCTTAACCACAGACTAACAATCCCAGATGGTCTCGTACCTCATAGTAGTCACCTCCCTCCAGACAGCCACAGGTTTCTATGGGGACACAGCGTCTGCCTTTGAACACGAAGCCTGGCTTACAGAAACACGCACTGATACAGGAGCCAGTGCAGTTGGTGGAGGGTTCCTTACAGCTGGGGATGCAGGCTGGGCCACACTCTATGTACTCAGCATTGGGAGGGCACGTCACTATTGGGGGAGAGATGGAGAGGAGAATGGGGTGGGGGGGTGGGGGGGGGGGGGGGGGGGGGGAGAATGGGTTGGGGGGAGAGAGGGAGAGGAGGATTGGGTGGGGGGAAGAGAGGGAGGGAGAAAGGCAAAGAAGAGAGGATAAGGGGGTGGGGTGGAAGGGAGACAAGGGGTTAATATCAGGAATTATTAGGTAACCAATTCATCGATTTGTGCGAATACAGAAATTGGATTCTGAATCTGATCGTGAGAATGAGAACAGGTGATTGTCTGTTAATCTCACCTGGAGGTTTTGGAGTAGTAGGCTTGGGAGTAGTTGGTTTAGGTGCAGTTGGTTTGGGAGTAGTTGGTTTGACTGTAGTTGGGGCTGAGGGATAGAGGGAGACATCATGAGATATAAGAGAGAGAGACATTATAGCCTAGTCTCAGATCAGTTTGTGCTGTCTGGTCAACTCATATGATCACAGCCTGGTAACCTACCCTGACTTCCAACACGTCAGACGTCAAAACACCATTTTGAGTATTTGTGGGTGTTTGTACAGACTGTTTATGTAAGGGGACTTACTTGTAGGGTAGCAGTCCAGCTCTCCACCCTGGACCTTACACTCGTGCATTGGAGGGCAATCAGAGGGACTGCAGGTGACGAAGGGAGCGTTACAGTAACATTTCATCTGACAGTCCTCCACGTACCACTCCTCACCAGGCTGGAGGGAGAGAGGGGGGAGAGGGAGGGAAGGAGGGAGGGAGGGGGAGAGATGGAGGGAGAGACAATAGTTAATCAGTGATTGGTTGCTGGTTGGTTACATACACGTCACACACACACACACACACTATGTCCATCACTTGACACACACACATAAACACACAAACACAACACACTCACCTCGTAGTACTGTCCGTTGGTGTGTTTGCAGCCACAGGAGTTCTCTTTGACACACTTCCCGGCGCTGAGGATATAACCAGGGTCACACACACAACCCTCTGAACAGGGAGCATCACACCCCGTGGGGGGTCTGGAGGCACAGGTGGGCTGACAAGGGGCGGCACAGGGCACGTACTGACTGTTGGGGGGGCATGTCAGAGCTGGAGAGAAGGAGGGAAGAGGAGACATTAGGAGATAGGTCTACTTTAAAACATGACTGTCGCTTAGTAATGAATTTGTTGATTATACGGAATAGTACTGTTTGAGTGGATTGTTTGGTCTTTGACGTGCTAATAGCAGCAGGGTCTTTGGTGAGTGAATGAATGATTATTATATTAATCACTACAATTTCCATCTTCATCATCAATATCCGTCTCTTCCTTGTTATTATCATGTATAACATGTATCTGTTCCAGGGTTGGGGTCAATTCCACTGCAATTCCAGTCAATTCAGGAAGTACATCGAAATACCAATTTCAATTATCTTTAATGCTTTTCAGTGAGAAATATTTGGAATGAGAATTTGGTATACTTTCTGAAATGACTGGAATTTAAATGGAATTGACCCCAACACAGATCAATACTCACGGCAGAAAGTGCTGTTCCTCCAGGTTCCGATGGTGACTCCTCGGTCCTGACACTCGTTGACGTAGGACTCGATGGACTCACACAGAATGGGTTGAGCACCATCCAGCTCGCACAGGTCAAACAGACAGTCCTGGAAGAAACTCTGAAATAGACACACATAAAGGTACACGTGTCATCGATTTGCTCACAAAGCTTGGAGGTTTTGGTAACTTACGTGCAAAAATAAAGTTCATTGAATTAAATTGTATAAAACGTATTTAAACATTCCTAAACTAAATGTGTCTATACATTTGCAAAATGTCTTTCTTGGGAGTGAGATTTCACACATTAAACTAACTTTTTTTTATCGTAAAGACAAAATATGATATGACCCTATACACCATACATTACAGTAATTACTCACATTGGGGTAAGACACTATAAACCACACATTACGGTAGTTACTCACATTGGGGTTGACCTTGGGGTGACAGACAGCGAACGGTCCGTTCTTGTCCAGTAGCATGCCGCAGTAGCCAGAGCTCTCATACCTGTCCAGTTCATCATCAGTACAGCCTGGGATGGTGGTGTTGGGCTTCTTGTTACAACTGGAGTGAGAGACAGAGTGAATCAGTTGTGTGTGAGTGCCTGTGTGTGTGTGGTTGTTATATGTGAGTGCCTGTGTGTGTGTGTGTGTGTGTGTGTGTGTGTGTGTGTGTGTGTGTGTGTGTGTGTGTGTGTGTGTGTGTGTGTGTGTGTGTGTGTGTGTGTGTGTGTGTGTGTGTGTGTATAACTGGTGGCAAGACTAACTTGGGATCTGTGACCCAGCTGTGTCCAAAGTCATTGGGGTTGGTGGTCAGAGAACCGTCTGGTTTCCTGAAATCATCTTTGGAGTTTCCGTTGTAGTCTCCACACAGTCCACACAGCTTGTCTTTATAGCTGAATACAGAGGAGAAAATAGACCTATGAGTCAAGGATTTTCTCAAGCATTGTAATGACAACTTTATAATAAAAAATATATATTACAATGTGAGAAATTTCTATTTGGTTTCTATGTTTTGTGTTGTGTTATTATAGCTATTTTTAGGGTATATCATGTCGGGGTCACCAAAACTGTAATAGGGAAACCAAGCTGCATAGAACCCATTTTTGGTCTCTCTCTCTCTCTCTCTCTCTCTCTCTCTCTCTCTCTCTCTCTCTCTCTCTCTCTCTCTCTCTCTCTCTCTCTCTCTCTCTCTCTCTCTCTCTCTCTCTCTCTCTCTCTCTCTCTCTCTCTAGCTCAGTGTGTGTGTGTGTTCTCTTAAGTGTTTGTATGTTCTCTTTCTTCAGTTTGTGTGTGAAGCAGTTTTGACTCACTCCTTGATGACTTTGATGTCCATGTAGTGGTTTCCGTCATATCGTACGGTCACACCAAAGTCCATGGCTACAGTGTAGTGTTTACCAGACTTCAAAACAGACACGCCTGTAGCTGGTGTCAGTGGGATGTTCACATTGGTACCATTCAACTAGGAGGAGAAGAGGACACAGACATGGGTTAGTGAGGGGCATTTCTTTTTCGATGCTTTTTAGCTTCCTCTTTTTAAGCTGTTCTGTGTCTGTGTTTTGCATGAATTTTATGTATAAGGAACAAAGAAATTAACGCAACATGCAACAATTTCAAAGATTTTACTGAGTTACAGATCAAATAAGGAAATCAGTCAATTGAAATAAATTCATTAGGCCCTAATCTATGGATTTCACATGACTGTTTAGGGGCGCAGCCTTGGGTGGGCCTGGGAGGGCATATGCCATCAACTTGCGAGCCAGGCCAACCCGCTGGGGAGCCAGACCCAGCCAATGAGTTTGTCCCTACAAAGAGGTTTTACTACAGACAGAAATACTCCTGAGCACACCCCATCCCCCCTCTGACGATCCCGCAGGTGAAGAAGCCAGATGTGGAGGTCCTGGGTTGGCGTGGTTACAAATGGTCTGCGGTTGTGAGGCCGGTTGGACGTACTGCCAAATTCTCTAAAACGACGTTGGAGGCGGCTTATGGTAGAGAAATGAACATTCAGTTCTCTGGCAACAGCTCTGGGGGACATTCCTGAAGTCAGCATGCCAATTGCACGCTCCATAAAGACATCTCTGGCATTGTGTTATGTGACAAAACTGCAAATTTTTGTGTGGCCTTTTATTGTCCCCAGCACAAGGTAAACCTGTGTAATGATCATGCTGTTTAATCCGCTTCTTGATATACCACACCTGTCATGTGAATGGGTTATCTTGACATAGGATAAAATGCTTACTAACAGGGATGTAAACACATTTGTGGGATCATATACATCAGCTCACGAAAGATGGGAGCAGCACTTTATATGTTGCGTTTATATTTTTGTTCAATATATTTAATGCTGCTCAGGAATTTCCCTTCAGTGACAATAAATATTTATTCAATAGAATGACAACCTGTTCTTGACTGTGTATGTTACTTTACATCGGCTCTGCATTTTATCAGTATTTGTTTCCATTGTTACGTTTTTAAACATTTTCAAATGTCATTCTTATCTATCTCCATCTCTCTCTCTCTCTCTCTTTCTCTCTACCCCCAACCCCACCCATAGATAGTACCTCTTTCTCCTTTGATTACCCACTCTCTGCCTCTCTCTCTCTCTCTCTCTCTCTCTCTCTCTCTCTCTCTCTCTCTCTCTCTCTCTCTCTCTCGCTCTCTCTCTCTCTCTTTCTCTCTACCCCCAACCCCATCCACCATCAATCCCTCTCACTCTCACCTGCACAGTGCCTCCCTTCAGGATGGAGATCTTCACCCTGCGCACATACACATGCACAGCCTTCAGGTAGGAGATGGTTGGTTTGTTGAAGCGGTTTTCATTGTCGGCATGCACCTCGTAGTGAGGCACTGACGTGTGGTTACAGGGCTCTGACATCAGGTAGCTGCAGTTCCCCATGAAGTTGTACCTCTTCTTGTCGAAGGTGGTGTAGTGAGGGTCGCCAGATGCTACACAGGTAGAGGTGGCTGGGGGGAATAGTGATATAAAGTTGTGAGTGAGATTAGTAATTGGCTGGTGGAAAGAATACTGACTCAGTGTTCACATAGTTTGGGTTAGTTTTTTCACCAAGTGATGCCTGACATTATGTAAATAGTGTTCTCCAAGCCACACATAATACATGTTTACTGTATATATGGCTGTGTGTTTGCATAGCTAGGAATCAAACTCTAGGAACGATCCACTTTACTGTAAGTTGGTTTTACGATGGTACTCCTTAACAATATAATTGATTCTAAGAACCTTTCATCTTTATACAAGTTATTATAAGTGACCTAATACAAGTTATGATAAGTGAGCTAATTCAAGTTAAGATAACTGAGATAATACAAGTTATTATAACACAGTTAATAGAAGTTATGATAACTGAGCTAATACAAGTCATTATAACTCAGATAACAGTACCTTTAGGATAGCATGCACCGTTGCGGCACTCCTCCGTGGGAGAGCAGGAGTTGTCCACACAGTCCAGGGTGTAGTTTCCGGCACAACGACACAGCTTGGAGCAGCCGTCACCAAAGATGATCTCTCCTGGCTAAAAGGACAGAGACAGGGAGAGAGGAATTATTAACATGTTGTTAGATAATATACATTTTTTTGTTTATTTGTGCATTCTGTGAATGTATGTGTGTGTTCCTTGCGTCGTTGGTCCTTTTTAAAGGATATTTGTGACTCGTTTCAGGAAACTAGGCCTATGTCGCCCATCACTACTTCACAGGAGAGGCATTTCAAGTATTTTTTATTTTTTATTTTTAATCAAAATGCATTCTTTGGCAGAAATGCCTTCTGGAACAGGTGAACTTTCATGTGCCTTAAAAACAAACTTATATGCTATCTCTTAAAACAAATAAAATTGTGAAATTACAAGCCTAGTTGGTTTAGCCACGAAAAAGACAGGAACTTTTCCACTACCCATGATTGGCTGCGATAATGGATGGGCTGGACGAGAGATGAGTTTGGATTTGTCTGCCATTTAGCACACTTCTGTCTATAACGAGCTATTTAGTATGTGTAGGTAATCCTTTCTAAAGTGGCTTAGTTGAAAGATATCCCGAAGAACTGCACAAGTGCTGCTAAGGCTCTCCAATTTCTGGAGGACCGAGTTTAAAAAACAGTGGAATGCCCTGTGGAAGCAGAGTTTGATAGCTAAGGAGATGGAGAAAATTCTGGCGTTTGATTGGAAATGCGGAGGGAGTCGAAAAGAGAACACAAAAGGCTGTTGTATAAAACACCTTTCTGGATTACATCTTCAAACTAAGGGCAACCATGGCATCCGTGACAGAATGGGAAAAGTGTTCATCCATGTAAGAAAGTCTAGCTATTTACATTTTCAGATATTATAAATTTCTAATTTGGGCAGAAAGTCATTTTCATTGCAAGTTAAAGCTATTGTTATCTAGCTAACATTAGCTGGCTGGCTGGCTGGCCTGCTCGCTAGCTAACGTTGCATGTTTGATTTGTGTAGTAATGTTATTCGTATCTCAGAGGCATTTGCATTGCTAGTTATTGCCTAATGTTAGCTCGCTATCTAACATTAAACCTAGCTAGTTGGTTAGCTTTAGCTAACTGTAGATTCACGCAGGGTAGTAATGTTAAGAGTTGGGATTATGGTTTGTTGTTTAACTAGCTAGCTAGCTACATGACTAAACAAAAGACTCCACTATGCAAGTAACCTTTTCACTGTACCGTTTACACCTTCTAACAAGCTAGAAACAAACCAAAAACATAGTTTAGAAAGTTGCTTTTAGTTGCCTGGTTTGCTAGATTGACATATACTAAATTATTTTTTTTTTTCTGATGTGTTTATTTACATTTACATTTTACATTTACGTCATTTACAGACGGTCTTATCCAGAGCGACTTACAAATTGGTGCATTCTGTCACGGTTTCGGCCGAGGCGGCTCCTCCTCCTTGTTCGGGCAGGTTTCGCCGGTCGTCGTCTCCGGAGTTCTAGCTGCCACCGCTCTATGTTTCTTGTTTGTTTGGTTTTGTCTGTTAGTCATACCTGTTTTGTGTTAGGTCTCAATTAGCACTCTATTTAGTTTCCTTGTTGTTAGGTTAGTGTTGTGTGTAATTGTTCATGTCGTGGTTGCGCTACCCGTGTCGGTACGCTATTTTCCTTCATTGCCTCCTTGTGTGTTTAGGAGAGTTTACGCACCTGTGTGTGCGCTCGCATTTACGCCTGTGTGCGTCCTTTTGCCTCCGGGCTGTTTTGGATATATTTTTGTGCTTCAGTAAAGTCTTGTTGGACTTATCCTCTGCTGCCTGCGCCTGATTCTACACCACACCTACACAGCACCGTGACAGAATTACACACCTTGACATGGAATCAGCAGGAGCACCCGTCGACCCCATGGAGGAGCGTCTCCTTGGTCAAGAGCACCGGATCAACCGAATCGGGCACGCCTTGGAGGGCGTCATGGACACCCTTCGTCGATGGGAGACCAGCGGGGTTCCCACAGCCCCACCTATCGCACCATCACCACCGGACAGCCAGCCCGTCCATCGACCGGAACCCAGTGGGATTCGGCTCTCGCTCCCGAGGGCGTACGACGGCACCGCTGCCGGGTGTCAGGGGTTCCTCTTACAAGTGGAGCTCTACATTGCCACCATACACCCGGCGCCCTCGGGATACGAGAGCGTTTCCGCCTCATCTCCTGTCTCACCGGCAAGGTGTTGGAGTGGGCCAACGCCGAATGGAGGGGAATAGACGCCGCCACAGTCACCTATGCGGAGTTCTCCGTCGCTTCCGTGCGGTCTTCGACCATCCACCAGAGGGGAGAGCGACGGGGGAACGTCTATTCCACCTCCGACAGGGGATGAGGAGCGCTCAGGCGTTTGCGCTGGAGTTCGGACTCTAGCGGCTGATGCGGGGTGGAATGAGAGGGCCCTCATAGACCACTTCAGATGTAGCCTTCGGGAGGACGTCCGCAGGGAGTTAGCCTGCAGGGACACTACACTAACATTTGACCAGCTGGTGGACATGGCCATTCGACTGGACAACCTGCTGGCGACCCGCGGACGTCCCAGGTGGGGGCCTTCCATTCCATCCTCCAGCGCCTCCGAGCAGTGTCCGATGGAGCTTGGAGGTGCTGGCGCTAGAGGGAGAAGAGGTAGGAGCCCGAGGGGGGCAGTCTCCTGCACCAAGTGTGGGCGCGGAGGGCACACCGCGGCTAGGTGCTGGGGAGGGTCCCCTGGTGGGGGAGAGAGCAGGTCATACAGTGGGGAGTCCACCCAGGTGAGTAGGCGCCCTACTTACCCAGAGCTTTCTGTCGGACACATTACCTTACCTGTTTGTTTCCCACAGGTTGCACCTCGGTCCCAGCATAAGGCGCTAGTCGATTCAGGCGCAGCTGGGAATTTTGTAGATCGGAGATTCTGTGTTAAGTTAGGGATTCCCCTCCTTCCAGTCGAAAACCCTTTCCTGTACATGCCCTAGATAGTCGTCCGTTAGGATCTGGGTTGATTGGGGAGGTCACAGCGCCACTTAGGATGATGACGCAGGGGGGTCATGAGGAGACGATTCCACTCTATCTGATCGACTCTCCTGCGTATCCGGTGGTACTGGGGCTTCCCTGGTTGATGACCCATGATCCTACTATTTCGTGGCGAGAGAAGGCTCTTAAAGGGTGGTCTGCTCAGTGTGAGGGGTTATGTCTGGGTGTTTCCGTAGGGGCGACCTCGGTGGAGAGTCCGAACCAGATGCCAGCACTGCACATTCCTCCTGAGTATGAGGATTTGGCGCTCGTGTTCAGTAAGACCAGAGCGGCACAGTTGCCACCTCATAGACAAGGGGATTGTGCGATAGACCTCCAGACAGGAGCAGCGCTTCCCGTGAGCCATGTGTATCCTTTGTCACAGGAGGAGAAAAGGGCAATGGAGACTTACATTGCCGAGTCTCTGAGACAGGGGTACATACGGTCCTCCACTTCTCCCGCGTCCTCGAGCTTCTTTTTGTGAAGAAAAAGGATGGAGGTTTGCGTCCGTGTATTGATTACCGCGGTCTCAATCAGGTGACGGTGAAGTACAGCTATCCACTTCCTCTGATTGGGACCATGACGGAGTCCTTACACGGGGCAAGGTTCTTCACAAAATTGGATCTCAGGAGCGCATATAACTTGGTGCGCATTAGGGAGGGCGATGAGTGGAAGACAGCATTTAGTACTACCTCCGGCCATTACGAGTATCTCGTCATGCCATATGGGTTAATGAATGCTCCATCAGTCTTCCAATCGTTTGTAGACAAACTTTTCCGGGACATGCAGGCGCAGGGAGTAGTGGTGTACATAGATGATATTCTTGTGTACAGTGCTACTCGGGCCGAACATGTAGCCCTGGTGCGCAGGATATTGAGGAGACTGTTGGAGCATGACCTGTATGTCAAAGCTGAGAAATGTCTGTTCTTCCAGGAGTCAGTTTCCTTTTTGGGTTACCAGTTGTCTGCGTCAGGGGTGAGAATGGAGGTGGACCGAGTGTCCGCCGTGCGTAATTGGCAAACCCCAACTACGGTTAAAGAGGTGCAGCGGTTCTTGGGTTTTGCGAATTACTACCGGAGGTTTATCCGGGGGTTTTGGACAGGTGGCAGCTCCCATAACGTCTCTTCTGAAGGGGGTCCGGTGCGCTTGCAGTGGTCAGCTGAGGCGGACAGGGCCTTTGGGAGACTGAAGGACCTGTTTACCTCGGCGCCGGTGTTGGCGCACCCGGATCCCACTTTACCCTTCCAAGTTGAGGTGGACGCGTCTGAGGCCGGTATCGGGGCAGTTCTTTCTCAACGATCCGGTACACCACCTAAGCTCCGCCCCTGTGCTTTTTATTCTAAGAAGCTCAGTCCGGCGGAGCGGAATTATGACGTAGGGGACAGGGAGCTGTTAGCCGTAGTACAGGCCCTAAAGGTGTGGAGGCATTGGCTTGAGGGGGCTCAGCACCCTTTCCTCATTCTGACCGACCATCGTAACCTGGAATACATTCGGGCAGCTAGGAGACTGAACCCTCGCCAGGCTCGATGGACCATGTTTCTCGCCCGGTTTGTGTTCAAGATCACTTACATCCCTGGGTCCCAGAACGGGAAGGCAGATGCTCTGTCCCGTCGGTATGACACGGAGGAGAGGTGCGTGGAGTCCATTCCCATACTACCGGAGTCTTGTCTGGTGGCACCGGTGGTGTGGGAGGTCGATGCGGAGATCGAGCGGGCGTTGCGCACCGAGCCTAGTCCTCCACAGTGTCCGGTGGGTCGGGTGTACGTCCCCGCTCGAGGTCCGGGATCGGCTGATTTATTGGGCTCACACGTCCCCCTCCTCTGGACATCCGGGTATTGGCCGGACAGTGCACTGCCTTAGTACGAAGTACTGGTGGCCAACGTTAGCCAGGGATGTGAGGGTTTATGTCTCATCCTGCTCAGTGTGTGCCCAGTGTAAGGCGCCCAGACACTTGCCCAGGGGTAAATTACAGCCCCTGCCCGTTCCACAACGACCCTGGTCTCACCTCTCGGTGGATTTTGTTACCGATCTTCCCTCCTCACAGGGGAATACCACCATCCTGGTCGTTGTGGATCGGTTCTCGAAGGCCTGTCGTCTCCTTCCCATGCCGGGTCTTCCCTACGGCCCTACAGACCGCTGAGGCTCTATTTACTCACGTCTTCCGGCATTATGGGGTGCCCGAGGATATAGTGTCCGATCGAGGCCCCCAGTTTACCTCCAGAGTCTGGAGAGCATTTATGGAACGTTTGGGGGTCTCGGTGAGCCTTACCTCGGGTTACTACCCGGAGAGTAATGGGCAGGTTGAACGAGTCAACCAGGATGTGGGTAGGTTTCTGAGGTCATATTGCCAGGGCCGGCCGGAGGAGTGGGCGAGATATGTGCCCTGGGCCGAGATGGCACAGAACTCTCTCCGCCACTCCTCCACCCAACTAACCCCTTTCCAGTGTGTATTAGGGTACCAGCCGGTTCTGGCACCGTGGCATGAGAGCCAGATCGAGGTCCCCGCTGTGGATGAGTGGGTGCGGCGCTCGGAGGAGACGTGGGGACGCTGCACACGTCCATCTGCAGCGTGCCATACGTCGACAGAAGACGAGCGCCGACCTACACCGCAGTGAGGGGCCAGTGTACGCACCTGGAGATCGAGTCTGGCTCTCAACCAGAAACCTGCCCCTCCGCCTGCCCTGCCGGAAGCTGGGTCGGCGGTTTGTGGGGCCTTTTAAAGTCCTGAGGAGATTGAACGAGGTGAGTTACAGGTTAGAACTACCTATTGATTACAAGAATATTAACCCCTCGTTCCATGTGTCTCTCCTCAGGCCGGTGGTAGCTGGCCCACTCCAGGACTTTGAGATCGAGGAGACTCCTCCGCCCCGTTGGACATCGAGGGGGCTCCGGCGTACACGGTTCGGACCATCCTGGATTCGAGACGCCGGATGGGGGGTCTCCAATATCTCGTGGAGTGGGAGGGAGTGCGGTCCGGAGGAGCGGTGCTGGGGTGCCAAGGAGGGACATTCTGGATCCTTCCCTGATGACCGAATTCCATCGTGGTCATCCTGCGCGCCCTGCTCCGCGTCCCCCTGGTCGTCCCCGAGGCCGGAGGCGCAGCGCGGCTGGAGCCGCGCGTCAGGGGGGGGGTACTGTCACGGTTTCGGCCGAGGCGGCTCCTCCTCCTTGTTCGGGCAGGTTTCGCCGGTCGTCGTCTCCGGAGTTCTAGCTGCCACCGCTCTATGTTTCTTGTTTGTTTGGTTTTGTCTGTTAGTCACACCTGTTTTGTGTTAGGTCTCAATTAGCACCCTATTTAGTTTCCTTGTTGTTAGGTTAGTGTTGTGTGTAATTGTTCATGTCGTGGTTGCGCTACCCGTGTCGGTACGCTATTTTCCTTCATTGCCTCCTTGTGTGTTTAGGAGAGTTTACGCACCTGTGTGTGCGCTCGCATTTACGCCTGTGTGCGTCCTTTTGCCTCCGGGCTGTTTTGGATATATTTTTGTGCTTCAGTAAAGTCTTGTTGGACTTATCCTCTGCTGCCTGCGCCTGATTCTACACCACACCTACACAGCACCGTGACACATTCACCTTATAGCCAGTGGGATATTGCTGTTGAAATGCACCAGTTATGCTATTTTGGACCCCCAGGCTGCTGATGTCATGCAGACTTTCATTTTTGGTTCATACTTTTTCATAACAACAACGACAATAGAATGTTCATGATGTCATTGCGACAACTGTATACAGACAGGTCGATAGAATTAGTATAAACCAGCCTTTAGTCTTGAAATATTTGGTTGTACACTACCGTCCTCACTGTTTAGCACATGGCCTCACAATCCTTAAGGAGATGGGTGGGGCTAAGGCTTAAGAGGGTGTGAACGATGCTGAATGGGTGTACACAAAGAAGAACTCTTCAGTAGGTGTCCCAAAACATTCAAGGGCCATTTTCTCAAAAGTGGGGTTACAAGTTTATCAACTTTCAAAGCAGAATTACTTTCGCATTGTTCCTGAACTGCAGTGTATGATATACCATTTTCTAGCTCTGAGCCTCTATTTTCAACCAATGTAAAAAAATACAATTTAAAATTTTGCAACATAAGACCGAATCGAGGCGGTTGGTCACATTGGTGATGTGCTGACCTGAGCAACATCAATTTCCATGTGAGTGGACATTCTGGACAGTAAAAGTAGTGTATCATATGATATCGTATGTTATTGTGTATCACATCGTATATAGTGTATCATATATCGTATGGTATTCCGTATGGTATATCACATATAATATTGTATATCACATTGAATTGTGTCATATTCTATCATATTGTACATTCTTAACCACAGACTAACAATCCCAGATGGTCTCGTACCTCATAGTAGTCACCTCCCTCCAGACAGCCACAGGTTTCTATGGGGACACAGCGTCTGCCTTTGAACACGAAGCCTGGCTTACAGAAACACGCACTGATACAGGAGCCAGTGCAGTTGGTGGAGGGTTCCCTTACAGCTGGGGATGCAGGCTGGGCCACACTCTATGTACTCAGCATTGGGAGGGCACGTCACTATTGGGGGAGAGATGGAGAGGAGAATGGGGTGGGGGGGGGAGAGGGAGAGGAGAATGGGTTAGGGGGAGAGAGGGAGAGGAGGATTGGGTGTGGGGGAGAGAGGGAGGGAGAAAGGCAAAGAAGAGGTGATAAGGGGTTGGGGTGGAAAGGAGACAAGGGGTTAATATCAGGAATGATTAGGTAATCAATTCATCGATTTGTGCGAATACAGAAATTGGATTCTGAATCTGATCGTGAGAATGAGAACAGGTGATTGTCTGTTAATCTCACCTGGTGGTTTTGTGGTTGGAGGTTTTGGGGTAGTAGGCTTGGGAGTAGTTGGTTTAGGTGTAGTTGGTTTGGGAGTAGTTGGTTTGACTGTAGTTGGGGCTGAGGGATAGAGGGAGACATCATGAGATATAAGAGAGAGAGACATTATAGCCTAGTCTCAGATCAGTTTGTGCTGTCTGGTCAACTCATATGATCACAGCCTGGTAACCTACCCTGACTTCCAACACGTCAGACGTCAAAACACAATTTTGAGTATTTGTGGGTGTTTGTACAGACTGTTTATGTAAGGGGACTTACTTGTAGGGTAGCAGTCCAGCTCTCCACCCTGGACCTTACACTCGTGCATTGGAGGGCAATCAGAGGGACTGCAGGTGACGAAGGGAGCGTTACAGTAACATTTCATCTGACAGTCCTCCACGTACCACTCCTCACCAGGCTGGAGGGAGAGAGGGGGGAGAGGGAGGGAAGGAGGGAGGGAGGGGGAGAGATGGAGGGAGAGACAAAAGTTAATCAGTGATTGGTTGCTGGTTGGTTACATACACGTCACACACACACACTATGTCCATCACTTGACACACACACATAAACACACAAACACAACACACTCACCTCGTAGTACTGTCCGTTGGTGTGTTTGCAGCCACAAGAGTTCTCTTTGACACACT
Source organism: Coregonus clupeaformis (assembly GCF_020615455.1). Classification (NCBI taxonomy): domain Eukaryota; kingdom Metazoa; phylum Chordata; class Actinopteri; order Salmoniformes; family Salmonidae; genus Coregonus; species Coregonus clupeaformis. The sequence continues at coordinate 496,808 of NC_059230.1, forward strand.
TCCCGGCGCTGAGGATATAACCAGGGTCACACACACAACCCTCTGAACAGGGAGCATCACACCCCGTGGGGGGTCTGGAGGCACAGGTGGGCTGACAAGGGGCGGCACAGGGCACGTACTGACTGTTGGGGGGCATGTCAGAGCTGGAGAGAAGGAGGGAAGAGGAGACATTAGGAGATAGGTCTACTTTAAAACATGACTGTCGCTTAGTAATGAATTTGTTGATTATACGGAATAGTACTGTTTGAGTGGATTGTTTGGTCTTTGACGTGCTAATAGCAGCAGGGTCTTTGGTGAGTGAATGAATGATTATTATATTAATCACTACAATTTCCATCTTCATCATCAATATCCGTCTCTTCCTTGTTATTATCATGTATAACATGTATCTGTTCCAGGGTTGGGGTCAATTCCACTGCAATTCCAGTCAATTCAGGAAGTACATCGAAATACCAATTTCCATTATCTTTAATGCTTTTTAGTGAGGAATATTTGGAATGAGAATTTGTTTATTTTCTGAAATGACTGGAATTTAAATGGAATTGACCCCAACACTGATCAATACTCACGGCAGAAAGTGCTGTTCCTCCAGGTTCCGATGGTGACTCCTCGGTCCTGACACTCGTTGACGTAGGACTCGATGGACTCACACAGAATGGGTTGAGCACCATCCAACTCGCACAGGTCAAACAGACAGTCCTGGAAGAAACTCTGAAATAGACACACATAAAGGTACACGTGTCATCGATTTGCTCACAAAGCTTGGAAGTTTTGGTTACTTACGTGCAAAAATAAAGTTCATTGAATGAAATTGTATAAAACGTATTTAAACATTCCTAAACTAAATGTGTCTATACATTTACAAAATGTCTTTCTTGGGAGTGAGATTTCACACATTAAACAAACTTTCTTTTATCGTAAAGAACCTATACACCATACATTACAGTAATTACACACATTGGGGTAAGACGCTATATACCACACATTACGGTAGTTACTCACATTGGGGTTGACCTTGGGGTGACAGACAGCGAACGGTCCGTTCTTGTCCAGTAGCATGCCGCAGTAGCCAGAGCTCTCATACCTGTCCAGTTCATCATCAGTACAGCCTGGGACGGTGGTGTTGGGCTTCTTGTTACAACTGGAGTGAGAGACAGAGTGAATCAGTTGTATGTGAGTGCCTGTGTGTGTGTGTGTGTGTGTCTGTGTCTGTGTCTGTGTCTGTGTCTGTCTGTGTGTCTGTCTGTGTGTGTGTGTTTGTGTGTGTGTGTTTGTGTGTGTGTGTGTGTGTGTGTGTGTGTGTGCGTAAATGGTGGCAAGACTAACTTGGGATCTGTGACCCAGCTGTGTCCAAAGTCATTGGGGTTGGTGGTCAGAGAACCGTCTGGTTTCCTGAAGTCATCTTTGGAGTTTCCATTGTAGTCTCCACACAGTCCACACAGCTTGTCTTTATAGCTGAATACAGAGGAGAAAATTGGCCTATGAGTCAAGGATTTTCTCAAGCATTGTAATGACAACTTTATAAAATAAAAATATTACAATGTGAGAAGATTCTATTTGGTTTCTATGTTTTGTGTTGTGTTATTATAGCTATTTTTAGGGTATATCATGTCGGGGTCACCAAAACTGTAATAGGAAACCAAGCTGCATAGACCCCATTTTTGGTCTCTCTCTCTCTCTCTCTCTCTCTCTCTCTCTCTCTCTCTCTCTCTCTCTCTCTCTCTCTCTCTCTCTCTCTCTCTCTCTAGCTCAGTGTGTGTGTTCTCTTTAGTGTTTGTATGTTCTCTTTCTTCAGTGTGTGTGTGAAGCAGTTTTGACTCACTCCTTGATGACTTTGATGTCCATGTAGTGGTTTCCGTCATATCGTACGGTCACACCAAAGTCCATGGCTACAGTGTAGTGTTTACCAGACTTCAAAACAGACACGCCTGTAGCTGGTGTCAGTGGGATGTTCACATTGGTACCATTCAACTAGGAGGAGAAGAGGACACAGACATGGGTTAGTGAGGGGCATGCTTTTAGCTTTCCTCTTTTAAGCTGTCCAGTGTCTGTGTTTTGCATGAATTTTATGTATAATGAACAAAGAAATTAACGCAACATGCAACAATTTCAAAGATTTTACTGAGTTTTAGTTCAAATAAGGAAATCAGTCAATTGAAAAAAATTAATTAGGCCCTAATCAATGGATTTCACATGACTGGGCAGGGGCGCAGCCATGGGTGGGCCTGGGAGGGCATAGGCCCATCCACTTGGCAGCTAGGTAAACCCACTGGGGAGCCAGACCTAGCCAATGAGTTTGTCCCTACAAAGGGGTTTTACTACAGACAGAAATACTCCTGAGCACTCCCCATCCCCCTGACGATCCCGCAGGTGAAGAAGCCAGATGTGGAGGTCCTGGGTTGGCGTGGTTACACATGGTTTGCGTTTGTGAGGCCGGTTGGACGTACCACCAAATTCTCTAAAACGACGTTGGAGGTGGCTTATGGTAGAGAAATGAACATTCAGTTCTCTGGAAACAGCTCTGGTGGGCACTCCAGCAGTCAGCATGACAATTGCACGCTCCATAAAGACTTGAGACACCTCTGGCATTGTGTTATTTGACAAAACTGCATATTTTAGAGTGGCCTTTTATTGTCCCCAGCACAAGGTACACCTGTGTAATGATCATGCTGTTTAATCCGCTTCTTGAAATACCACACCTGTCATGTGAATGCATTATCTTGACAAAGGATGAAATGCTCACTAACAGGGATGTACACAAATTTGTGCATAACAATTCAAATAAGTAAGCTTTTTGTGCGTATGGAACATTTCTGGGATCATATATTTCATCTCATTAAAAATGGGAGCAGCACTTTACATGTTTCCTTTATATTTTTGTTCAATATATTTAATGCTGCTCAGGAATTTCCCTTTGGTGACAATAAAGATTTATTCCTGTTCCTGACTTTGTATGTTACTTTACATCGGCTCTGCATTTTATCAGTATTTGTTGCCATTGTTACGTTTTTTAACATTTTCAAATGTCATTCTTATCTATCTCCATCTCTCTCGTTCTCTCTCTCTCTCTACCCCCAACCCCATCCCTCCATCAATCCCTCTCGTTCTCACCTGCACTGTGCCTCCCTTCAGGATGGAGATCTTCACGCTGCGCACATACACATGCACAGCCTTCAGGTAGGAGATGGTTGGTTTGTTGAAGCGGTTTTCATTGTCGGCATGCACCTCGTAGTGAGGCACTGACGTGTGGTTACAGGGCTCTGACATCAGGTAGCTGCAGTTCCCCATGAAGTTGTACTTCTTCTTGTCGAAGGTGGTGTAGTGAGGGTCGCTAGATGCTACACAGGTAGAGGTGGCTGGGGGGAATAGTGATATAAAGTTGTGAGTGAGATTAGTAATTGGCTGGTGGAAAGAATACTGACTCAGTGTTCACATAGTTTGGGTTCGTTTTTTCACCAAGTGATGCCTGACATTATGTAAATAGTGTTCTCCAAGCCACAGATAATACATGTTTACTGTATATATGGCTGTGTGTTTGCATAGCTAGGAATCAAACTCTAGGAACAATCCACTTTACTGTAAGTTGGATGTTTCCAAGGGTTTCACGATGGTACTCCTTAACAATATAATTGATTCTAAGAACCTTTCATCTTTATACAAGTTATTATAAGTGACCTAATACAAGTTATGATAAGTGAGCTAATTCAAGTTAAGATAACTGAGATAATACAAGTTATTATAACACAGTTAATACAAGTTATGATAACTTAGCTAATACAATAACTGAGCTAATACAACTTATGATATCTGAGGTAATAGAAGTTATGATAACTCAGCTAATACAAGTTATGATAACACAGCTAATACAAGGTATGATAACTGAGCTAATACAAATTACGACAACTCAGCTAATACAAGTTATGATAACTGAGCTTTTACAAGTTATGATAACTGAGCTAATACAAGTTATGATAACTGATCTATTACAAGTTATAATAACTGGGCTAATACAAGTTATGATAACTCAGCTAATACAAGTCATTATAACTCAGATAACAGTACCTTTAGGATAGCATGCACCATTGCGGCACTCCTCCGTGGGAGAGCAGGAGTTGTCCACACAGTCCAGGGTGTAGTTTCCGGCACAACGACACAGCTTGGAGCAGCCGTCACCAAAGATGATCTCTCCTGGCTAAAAGGAAAGAGACAGGGAGAGAGGAATTATTAACATGTTGTTAGATAATATACATTTTTTTTGTTTATTTGTGCATTCTGTGAATGTATGTGTGTGTTCCTTGCGTCGTTGGTCCTTTTTAAAAGATATTTGTGACTCGTTTCAGGACACTAGGCCTATGTCGCCCATCACTACATCACAGGAGAGGCATTTTTTTAAAAATCAAAATGCATTCTTTGGCAGAAATGCCTTCTGGAACAGGTGAACTTTCATGTGCCTTAAAAACAAACGTATATGCTATCACTTAAAACAAATAAAATTGTGAAATTACAAGCCTAGTTGGTTTAGCCACGACAAAGACAGGAACTTCTCCACTACCCATGATTGGCTGCGATAATGGATGGGCTGGACATGCCGAGAGATGAGTTTGGATTTGTCTGCCATTTAGCACACTTCTGTCTATAACAAGCTATTTAGTATGTGTAGATAATCCTTTCTAAAGTGGCTTAGTTGAAAGGTATCCGAAAGAACTGCACAAGTGTTGCTAAGGCTCTCCAATTTCTGGAGGACCGAGTTTAAAAAACAGTGGAATGCCCTGTGGAAGCAGAGTATGATAGCTAAGGAGATGGAGAAATGTCTGGCGTTTGATTGGAAATGCGGAGGGAGTCGAAAAGAGAACACAAAAGGCTGTTGTATAAAACACCTTTCTGGATTACATCTTCAAACTAAGGGCAACCATGGCATCCGTGACAGAGAGGGAAAAGTGTTCATCCATGTAAGAAAGTCTAGCTATTTACATTTTCAGATATTATACATTTCTAATTTTGGCAGAAAGTCATTTTCATTGCAAGTTAAAGCTAATGTTATCTAGCTAACATTAGCTGGCTGGCTGGCTGGCTTGCTCGCTAGCTAATGTTGCATGTTTGATTTGTGTAGTAATGTTATTCGTATCTCAGAGCCATTTGCATTGCTAGTTATGGCCTAATGTTAGATCGCTATCTAACATTAAACCTAGCTAGTTGGTTAGCTTTAGCTAACTGTAGATTCACGCAGGGTAGTAATGTTAAGAGTTGGGATTATGGTTTGTTGTTTAACTAGCTAGCTAGCTACATGACTAAACAAAAGACTCCACTATGCAAGTAACCTTTTCACTGTACCGTTTACACCTTCTAACAAGCTAGAAACGAACCAAAAACATAGTTTAGAAAGTTGCTTTTAGTTGCCTGGTTTGCTAGATTGACATATACTAAATTCATTTTTAAACTGATGTGTTTATTTACATTTACATTTAACATTTACGTCATTTAGCAGACGGTCTTATCCAGAGCGACTTACAAATTGGTGCATTCACCTTATAGCCAGTGGGATACTGCTGTTTTGGACCCCCAGGCTGCTGATGTCATGCAGACTTTCATTTTTGGTTCATACTTTTTCATAACAACAACGACAATAGAATGTTCATGATGTCATTGCGACAACTGTATACAGACATGTCGATAGAATTAGTATAAACCAGCCTTTAGTCTTGAAATATTTGGTTGTACACTACCGTCCTCACTGTTTAGCACATGGCCTCACATGTGAATCCTTAAGGAGATGGGTGGGGCTAAGGCTTAAGAGGGTGTGAACGATGCTGAATGGGTGTACACAAAGAAGAACTCTCCAGTAGGTGTCCCAAAACATTCAAGGGCCATTTTGTCAAAAGTGGGGTTACAAGTTTATCAACTTTCAAAGCAGAATTACTTTCACATTGTTCCTGAACTGCAGTGTATGATATACAATTTTCTAGCTCTGAGCCTCTATTTTCAACCAATGTAAAAAAAATACATTTTAAAATGTTGCAACATAAGACCGAATCGTGGCGGTTGGTCACATTGGTGATGTGCTGACCTGAGCAACATCCATTTCCATGTGAGTGGACATTCTGGACAGTAAAAGTAGTGTATCATATGATATCGTATGTTATTGTGTATCACATCGTATATAGTGTATCATATATCGTATGGTATTCCGTATGGTATATCACATATAATATTGTATATCACATTGAATTGTGTCATATTCTATCATATTGTACATTCTTAACCACAGACTAACAATCCCAGATGGTCTCGTACCTCATAGTAGTCACCTCCCTCCAGACAGCCACAGGTTTCTATGGGGACACAGCGTCTGCCTTTGAACACGAAGCCTGGCTTACAGAAACACGCACTGATACAGGAGCCAGTGCAGTTGGTGGAGGGTTCCTTACAGCTGGGGATGCAGGCTGGGCCACACTCTATGTACTCAGCATTGGGAGGGCACGTCACTATTGGGGGAGAGATGGAGAGGAGAATGGGGTGGGGGGGGAGAGGGAGAGGAGAATGGGTTGGGGGGAGAGAGGGAGAGGAGGATTGGGTGTGGGGGAGAGAGGGAGGGAGAAAGGCAAAGAAGAGAGGATAAGGGGGTGGGGTGGAAGGGAGACAAGGGGTTCATATCAGGAATTATTAGGTAACCAATTCATCGATTTGTGCGAATACAGAAATTGGATTCTGAATCTGATCGTGAGAATGAGAACAGGTGATTGTCTGTTAATCTCACCTGGTGGTTTTGTGGTTGGAGGTTTTGGGGTAGTAGGCTTGGGAGTAGTTGGTTTAGGTGTAGTTGGTTTGGGAGTCGTTGGTTTGACTGTAGTTGGGGCTGAGGGATAGAGGGAGACATCATGAGATATAAGAGAGAGAGACATTATAGCCTAGTCTCAGATCAGTTTGTGCTGTCTGGTCAACTCATATGATCACAGCCTGGTAACCTACCCTGACTTCCAACACGTCAGACGTCAAAACACCATTTTGAGTATTTGTGGGTGTTTGTACAGACTGTTTATGTAAGGGGACTTACTTGTAGGGTAGCAGTCCAGCTCTCCACCCTGGACCTTACACTCGTGCATTGGAGGGCAATCAGAGGGACTGCAGGTGACGAAGGGAGCGTTACAGTAACATTTCATCTGACAGTCCTCCACGTACCACTCCTCACCAGGCTGGAGGGAGAGAGGGGGGAGAGGGAGGGAAGGAGGGAGGGGGAGAGATGGAGGGAGAGACAATAGTTAATCAGTGATTGGTTGCTGGTTGGTTACATACACGTCACACACACACACTATGTCCATCACTTGACACACACACATAAACACACAAACACGCACACAACACACTCACCTCGTAGTATTGTCCGTTGGTGTGTTTGCATCCACAGGAGTTCTCTTTGACACACTTCCCGGCGCTGAGGATATAACCAGGGTCACACACACAACCCTCTGAACAGGGAGCATCACACCCCGTGGGGGGTCTGGAGGCACAGGTGGGCTGACAAGGGGCGGCACAGGGCACGTACTGACTGTTGGGGGGGCATGTCAGAGCTGGAGAGAAGGAGGGAAGAGGAGACATTAGGAGATAGGTCTACTTTAAAACATGACTGTCGCTTAGTAATGAATTTGTTGATTATACGGAATAGTACTGTTTGAGTGGATTGTTTGGTCTTTGACGTGCTAATAGCAGCAGGGTCTTTGGTGAGTGAATGAATGATTATTATATTAATCACTACAATTTCCATCTTCATCATCAATATCCGTCTCTTCCTTGTTATTATCATGTATAACATGTATCTGTTCCAGGGTTGGGGTCAATTCCACTGCAATTCCAGTCAATTCAGGAAGTACATCGAAATACCAATTTCCATTATCTTTAATGCTTTTTAGTGAGGAATATTTGGAATGAGAATTTGGTTTATTTTCTGAAATGACTGGAATTTAAATGGAATTGACCCCAACACTGATCAATACTCACGGCAGAAAGTGCTGTTCCTCCAGGTTCCGATGGTGACTCCTCGGTCCTGACACTCGTTGACGTAGGACTCGATGGACTCACACAGAATGGGTTGAGCACCATCCAGCTCGCACAGGTCAAACAGACAGTCCTGGAAGAAACTCTGAAATAGACACACATAAAGGTACACGTGTCATCGATTTGCTCACAAAGCTTGGAGGTTTTGGTTACTTACGTGCAAAAATAAAGTTCATTGAATGAAATTGTATAAAACGTATTTAAACATTCCTAAACTAAATGTGTCTATACATTTACAAAATGCCTTTCTTGGGAGTGAGATTTCACACATTAAACAAACTTTCTTTTATCGTAAAGAACCTATACACCATACATTACAGTAATTACACACATTGGGGTAAGACGCTATATACCACACATTACGGTAGTTACTCACATTGGGGTTGACCTTGGGGTGACAGACAGCGAACGGTCCGTTCTTGTCCAGTAGCATGCCGCAGTAGCCAGAGCTCTCATACCTGTCCAGTTCATCATCAGTACAGCCTGGGACGGTGGTGTTGGGCTTCTTGTTACAACTGGAGTGAGAGACAGAGTGAATCAGTTGTATGTGAGTGCCTGTGTGTGTGTGTGTGTCTGTGTCTGTGTCTGTGTCTGTGTCTGTGTCTGTGTCTGTGTCTGTGTCTGTGTCTGTGTCTGTCTGTGTGTCTGTCTGTGTGTGTGTGTGTGTGTGTGTGTGTGTGTGTGTGTGTGTGTGTGTGTGTGTGTGTGTGTGTGTGTGTGTGTGTGTGTAAATGGTGGCAAGACTAACTTGGGATCTGTGACCCAGCTGTGTCCAAAGTCATTGGGGTTGGTGGTCAGAGAACCGTCTGGTTTCCTGAAGTCATCTTTGGAGTTTCCATTGTAGTCTCCACACAGTCCACACAGCTTGTCTTTATAGCTGAATACAGAGGAGAAAATTGGCCTATGAGTCAAGGATTTTCTCAAGCATTGTAATGACAACTTTATAAAATAAAAATATTACAATGTGAGAAGATTCTATTTGGTTTCTATGTTTTGTGTTGTGTTATTATAGCTATTTTTAGGGTATATCATGTCGGGGTCACCAAAACTGTAATAGGGAAACCAAGCTGCATAGACCCCATTTTTGGTCTCTCTCTCTCTCTCTCTCTCTCTCTCTCTCTCTCTCTCTCTCTCTCTCTCTCTCTCTCTCTCTCTCTCTCTCTCTCTCTAGCTCAGTGTGTTTGTTCTCTTTAGTGTTTGTATGTTCTCTTTCTTCAGTGTGTGTGTGAAGCAGTTTTGACTCACTCCTTGATGACTTTGATGTCCATGTAGTGGTTTCCGTCATATCGTACGGTCACACCAAAGTCCATGGCTACAGTGTAGTGTTTACCAGACTTCAAAACAGACACGCCTGTAGCTGGTGTCAGTGGGATGTTCACATTGGTACCATTCAACTAGGAGGAGAAGAGGACACAGACATGGGTTAGTGAGGGGCATGCTTTTTAGCTTTCCTCTTTTTAAGCTGTCCAGTGTCTGTGTTTTGCATGAATTTTATGTATAATGAACAAAGAAATTAACGCAACATGCAACAATTTCAAAGATTTTACTGAGATTTAGTTCAAATAAGGAAATCAGTCAATTGAAAAAAAATAATTAGGCCCTAATCAATGGATTTCACATGACTGGGCAGGGGCGCAGCCATGGGTGGGCATGGGAGGGCATAGGTCCATCCACTTGGCAGCTAGGTAAACCCACTGGGGAGCCAGACCCAGCCAATGAGTTTGTCCCTACAAAGGGGTTTTACTACAGACAGAAATACTCCTGAGCACACCCCATCCCCCCTCTGACGATCCCGCAGGTGAAGAAGCCAGATGTGGAGGTCCTGGGTTGGTGTGGTTACACATGGTTTGCGTTTGTGAGGCCGGTTGGACGTACCACCAAATTCTCTAAAACGACGTTGGAGGTGGCTTATGGTAGAGAAATGAACATTCAGTTCTCTGGAAACAGCTCTGGTGGGCACTCCAGCAGTCAGCATGACAATTGCACGCTCCATAAAGACTTGAGACACCTCTGGCATTGTGTTATTTGACAAAACTGCACATTTTAGAGTGGCCTTTTATTGTCCCCAGCACAAGGTACACCTGTGTAATGATCATGCTGTTTAATCCGCTTCTTGAAATACCACACCTGTCATGTGAATGCCTTATCTTGACAAAGGATGAAATGCTCACTAACAGGGATGTACACAAATTTGTGCATAACAATTCAAATAAATAAGCTTTTTGTGCGTATGGAACATTTCTGGGATCATATATTTCATCTCATTAAAAATGGGAGCAGCACTTTATATGTTTCCTTTATATTTTTGTTCAATATATTTAATGCTGCTCAGGAATTTCCCTTTGGTGACAATAAAGATTTATTCAATAGAATGGCAAACTGTTCCTGACTTTGTATGTTACTTTACATCGGCTCTGCATTTTATCAGTATTTGTTTCCATTATTACGTTTTTAAACATTTTCAAATGTCATTCTTATCTATCTCCATCTCTCTCTCTCTCTCTCTACCCCCAACCCCATCCCTCCATCAATCCCTCTCGCTCTCACCTGCACAGTGCCTCCCTTCAGGATGGAGATCTTCACCCTGCGCACATACACATGCACAGCCTTCAGGTAGGAGATGGTTGGTTTGTTGAAGCGGTTTTCATTGTCGGCATGCACCTCGTAGTGAGGCACTGACGTGTGGTTACAGGGCTCTGACATCAGGTAGCTGCAGTTCCCCATGAAGTTGTACTTCTTCTTGTCGAAGGTGGTGTAGTGAGGGTCGCCAGATGCTACACAGGTAGAGGTGGCTGGGGGGAATAGTGATATAAAGTTGTGAGTGAGATTAGTAATTGGCTGGTGGAAAGAATACTGACTCAGTGTTCACATAGTTTGGGTTCGTTTTTTCACCATGTGATGCCTGACATGATGTAAATAGTGTTCTCCAAGCCACACATAATAAATGTATACTGTATACATGGCTGTCTGTTTGGCTAGGAATCAAACTCTAGGAACGATCCACTTTACTGTAAGTTGGATGTTTCCAAGGGTTTCACGATGGTACTCCTTAACAATATAATTGATTCTAAGAACCTTTCATCTTTATACAAGTTATGATAAGTGACCTAATACAAGTTATGATAAGTGAGCTAATTCAAGTTAAGATAACTGAGCTAATACAAGTTATGATAACTGATCTATTACAAGGTATGATAACCGGGCTAATAAGAGTTATGATAACTCAGCTAATACAAGTTATAATAACTCAGCTAATAGTACCTTTAGGATAGCATGCACCGTTGCGGCACTCCTCCGTGGGAGAGCAGGAGTTGTCCACACAGTCCAGGGTGTAGTTTCCGGCACAACGACACAGCTTGGAGCAGCCGTCACCAAAGATGATCTCTCCTGGCTAAAAGGACAGAGACAGGGAGAGAGGAATTATTAACATGTTGTTAGATAATATACATTTTTTTGTTTATTTGTGCATTCTGTGAATGTATGTGTGTGTTCCTTGCGTCGTTGGTCCTTTTTAAAGGATATTTGTGACTCATTTCAGGAAACTAGGCCTATGTCGCCCATCACTACTTCACAGGAGAGGCATTTCAAGTTTTTTATTTTTTTGTTGTTGATCAAAATGCATTCTTTGGCAGAAATGCCTTCTGGAACAGGTGAACTTTCATGTGCCTTAAAAACAAACTTATATGCTATCTCTTAATACAAATACATTTGTGAAATTACAAGCCTAGTTGGTTTAGCCACGAAAAAGACAGGAACTTTTCCACTACCCATGATTGGCTGCGATAATGGATGGGCTGGACATGCCGAGAGATGAGTTTGGATTTGTCTGCCATTTAGCACACTTCTGTCTATAACGAGCTATTTAGTATGTGTAGGTAATCCTTTCTAAAGTGGCTTAGTTGAAAGATATCCGAAAGAACTGCACAAGTGTTGCTAAGGCTCTCCAATTTCTGGAGGACCGAGTTTAAAAAACAGTGGAATGCCCTGTGGAAGCAGAGTATGATAGCTAAGGAGATGGAGAAAATTCTGGCGTTTGATTGGAAATGCGGAGGGAGTCGAAAAGAGAACACAAAAGGCTGTTGTATAAAACACCTTTCTGGATTACATTTTCAAACTAAGGGCAACCATGGCATCCGTGACAGAGAGGGAAAAGTGTTCATCCATGTAAGAAAGTCTAGCTATTTACATTTTCAGATATTATACATTTCTAATTTTGGCAGAAAGTCATTTTCATTGCAAGTTAAAGCTAATGTTATCTAGCTAACATTAGCTGGCTGGCTGGCTGGCTGGCTGGCTTGCTCGCTAGCTAACGTTGCATGTTTGATTTGTGTAGTAATGTTATTCGTATCTCAGAGCCATTTGCATTGCTAGTTATGGCCTAATGTTAGCTCGCTATCTAACATTAAACCTAGCTAGTTGGTTAGCTTTAGCTAACTGTAGATTCACGCAAGGTAGTAATGTTAAGAGTTGGGATTATGGCTTGTTGTTTAACTAGCTAGCTAGCTACATGTCTAAACAAAAGACTCCACTATGCAAGTAACCTTTTCACTGTACCGTTTACACCTTCTAACAAGCTAGAAACGAACCAAAAACATAGTTTAGAAAGTTGCTTTTAATTGCCTGGTTTGCTAGATTGACATATACTAAATTCATTTTTAAACTGATGTGTTTATTTACATTTACATTTTACATTTACGTCATTTAGCAGACGGTCTTATCCAGAGCGACTTACAAATTGGTGCATTCACCTTATAGCCAGTGGGATATTGCTGTTGAAATGCACCAGTTATGCTATTTTGGACCCCCAGGCTGCTGATGTCATGCAGACTTTCATTTTTGGTTCATACTTTTTCATAACAACAACGACAATAGAATGTTCATGATGTCATTGCGACAACTGTATACAGACAGGTCGATAGAATTAGTATAAACCAGCCTTTAGTCTTGAAATATTTGGTTGTACACTACCGTCCTCACTGTTTAGCACATGGCCTCACAATCCTTAAGGAGATGGGTGGGGCTAAGGCTTAAGAGGGTGTGAACGATGCTGAATGGGTGTACACAAAGAAGAACTCTTCAGTAGGTGTCCCAAAACATTCAAGGGCCATTTTCTCAAAAGTGGGGTTACAAGTTTATCAACTTTCAAAGCAGAATTACTTTCGCATTGTTCCTGAACTGCAGTGTATGATATACCATTTTCTAGCTCTGAGCCTCTATTTTCAACCAATGTAAAAAAAATACATTTTAAAATGTTGCAACATAAGACCGAATCGAGGCGGTTGGTCACATTGGTGATGTGCTGACCTGAGCAACATCAATTTCCATGTGAGTGGACATTCTGGACAGTAAAAGTAGTGTATCATATGATATCGTATGTTATTGTGTATCACATCGTATATAGTGTATCATATATCGTATGGTATTCCGTATGGTATATCACATATAATATTGTATATCACATTGAATTGTGTCATATTCTATCATATTGTACATTCTTAACCACAGACTAACAATCCCAGATGGTCTCGTACCTCATAGTAGTCACCTCCCTCCAGACAGCCACAGGTTTCTATGGGGACACAGCGTCTGCCTTTGAACACGAAGCCTGGCTTACAGAAACACGCACTGATACAGGAGCCAGTGCAGTTGGTGGAGGGTTCCTTACAGCTGGGGATGCAGGCTGGGCCACACTCTATGTACTCAGCATTGGGAGGGCACGTCACTATTGGGGGAGAGATGGAGAGGAGAATGGGGTGGGGGGGAGAGGGAGGGAGAATGGGTTAGGGGGAGAGAGGGAGAGGAGGATTGGGTGTGGGGGAGAGAGGGAGGGAGAAAGGCAAAGAAGAGGTGATAAGGGGTTGGGGTGGAAAGGAGACAAGGGGTTAATATCAGGAATGATTAGGTAACCAATTCATCGATTTGTGCGAATACAGAAATTGGATTCTGAATCTGATCGTGAGAATGAGAACAGGTGATTGTCTGTTAATCTCACCTGGTGGTTTTGTGGTTGGAGGTTTTGGGGTAGTAGGCTTGGGAGTAGTTGGTTTAGGTGTAGTTGGTTTGGGAGTAGTTGGTTTGACTGTAGTTGGGGCTGAGGGATAGAGGGAGACATCATGAGATATAAGAGAGAGAGACATTATAGCCTAGTCTCAGATCAGTTTGTGCTGTCTGGTCAACTCATATGATCACAGCCTGGTAACCTACCCTGACTTCCAACACGTCAGACGTCAAAACACAATTTTGAGTATTTGTGGGTGTTTGTACAGACTGTTTATGTAAGGGGACTTACTTGTAGGGTAGCAGTCCAGCTCTCCACCCTGGACCTTACACTCGTGCATTGGAGGGCAATCAGAGGGACTGCAGGTGACGAAGGGAGCGTTACAGTAACATTTCATCTGACAGTCCTCCACGTACCACTCCTCACCAGGCTGGAGGGAGAGAGGGGGAGAGGGAGGGAAGGAGGGAGGAGGGGGAGAGATGGAGGGAGAGACAAAAGTTAATCAGTGATTGGTTGCTGGTTGGTTACATACACGTCACACACACACACTATGTCCATCACTTGACACACACACATAAACACACAAACACAACACACTCACCTCGTAGTACTGTCCGTTGGTGTGTTTGCAGCCACAAGAGTTCTCTTTGACACACTTCCCGGCGCTGAGGATATAACCAGGGTCACACACACAACCCTCTGAACAGGGAGCATCACACCCCGTGGGGGGTCTGGAGGCACAGGTGGGCTGACAAGGGGCGGCACAGGGCACGTACTGACTGTTGGGGGGGCATGTCAGAGCTGGAGAGAAGGAGGGAAGAGGAGACATTAGGAGATAGGTCTACTTTAAAACATGACTGTCGCTTAGTAATGAATTTGTTGATTATACGGAATAGTACTGTTTGAGTGGATTGTTTGGTCTTTGACGTGCTAATAGCAGCAGGGTCTTTGGTGAGTGAATGAATGATTATTATATTAATCACTACAATTTCCATCTTCATCATCAATATCCGTCTCTTCCTTGTTATTATCATGTATAACATGTATCTGTTCCAGGGTTGGGTCAATTCCACTGCAATTCCAGTCAATTCAGGAAGTACATCGAAATACCAATTTCCATTATCTTTAATGCTTTTTAGTGAGGAATATTTGGAATGAGAATTTGGTTTATTTTCTGAAATGACTGGAATTTAAATGGAATTGACCCCAACACTGATCAATACTCACGGCAGAAAGTGCTGTTCCTCCAGGTTCCGATGGTGACTCCTCGGTCCTGACACTCGTTGACGTAGGACTCGATGGACTCACACAGAATGGGTTGAGCACCATCCAGCTCGCACAGGTCAAACAGACAGTCCTGGAAGAAACTCTGAAATAGACACACATAAAGGTACACGTGTCATCGATTTGCTCACAAAGCTTGGAGGTTTTGGTTACTTACGTGCAAAAATAAAGTTCATTGAATTAAATTGTATAAAACGTATTTAAACATTCCTAAACTAAATGTGTCTATACATTTACAAAATGTCTTTCTTGGGAGTGAGATTTCACACATTAAACAAACTTTCTTTTATCGTAAAGAACCTATACACCATACATTACAGTAATTACACACATTGGGGTAAGACGCTATATACCACACATTACGGTAGTTACTCACATTGGGGTTGACCTTGGGGTGACAGACAGCGAACTGTCCGTTCTTGTCCAGTAGCATGCCGCAGTAGCCAGAGCTCTCATACCTGTCCAGTTCATCATCAGTACAGCCTGGGACGGTGGTGTTGGGCTTCTTGTTACAACTGGAGTGAGAGACAGAGTGAATCAGTTGTATGTGAGTGCCTGTGTGTGTGTGTGTGTGTGTCTGTGTCTGTGTCTGTGTCTGTCTGTGTGTCTGTCTGTGTGTGTGTGTGTGTGTGTGTGTGTGTGTGCGTAAATGGTGGCAAGACTAACTTGGGATCTGTGACCCAGCTGTGTCCAAAGTCATTGGGGTTGGTGGTCAGAGAACCGTCTGGTTTCCTGAAGTCATCTTTGGAGTTTCCATTGTAGTCTCCACACAGTCCACACAGCTTGTCTTTATAGCTGAATACAGAGGAGAAAATTGGCCTATGAGTCAAGGATTTTCTCAAGCATTGTAATGACAACTTTATAAAATAAAAATATTACAATGTGAGAAGATTCTATTTGGTTTCTATGTTTTGTGTTGTGTTATTATAGCTATTTTTAGGGTATATCATGTCGAGGGTCACCAAAACTGTAATAGGAAACCAAGCTGCATAGACCCCATTTTTGGTCTCTCTCTCTCTCTCTCTCTCTCTCTCTCTCTCTCTCTCTCGCTCTCCTTCTCTCACTCGCTTTCTCTCTCGCTCTCTCTCTCTCTCTCTAGCTCAGTGTGTGTGTTCTCTTTAGTGTTTGTATGTTCTCTTTCTTCAGTGTGTGTGTGAAGCAGTTTTGACTCACTCCTTGATGACTTTGATGTCCATGTAGTGGTTTCCGTCATATCGTACGGTCACACCAAAGTCCATGGCTACAGTGTAGTGTTTACCAGACTTCAAAACAGACACGCCTGTAGCTGGTGTCAGTGGGATGTTCACATTGGTACCATTCAACTAGGAGGAGAAGAGGACACAGACATGGGTTAGTGAGGGGCATGCTTTTTAGCTTTCCTCTTTTTAAGCTGTCCAGTGTCTGTGTTTTGCATGAATTTTATGTATAATGAACAAAGAAATTAACGCAACATGCAACAATTTCAAAGATTTTACTGAGTTTTAGTTCAAATAAGGAAATCAGTCAATTGAAAAAAATTAATTAGGCCCTAATCAATGGATTTCACATGACTGGGCAGGGGCGCAGCCATGGGTGGGCCTGGGAGGGCATAGGCCCATCCACTTGGCAGCTAGGTAAACCCACTGGGGAGCCAGACCTAGCCAATGAGTTTGTCCCTACAAAGGGGTTTTACTACAGACAGAAATATTCCTGAGCACTCCCCATCCCCCTGACGATCCCGCAGGTGAAGAAGCCAGATGTGGAGGTCCTGGGTTGGCGTGGTTACACATGGTTTGCGTTTGTGAGGCCGGTTGGACGTACCACCAAATTCTCTAAAACGACGTTGGAGGTGGCTTATGGTAGAGAAATGAACATTCAGTTCTCTGGAAACAGCTCTGGTGGGCACTCCAGCAGTCAGCATGACAATTGCACGCTCCATAAAGACTTGAGACACCTCTGGCATTGTGTTATTTGACAAAACTGCATATTTTAGTGGCCTTTTATTGTCCCCAGCACAAGGTACACCTGTGTAATGATCATGCTGTTTAATCCGCTTCTTGAAATACCACACCTGTCATGTGAATGCATTATCTTGACAAAGGATGAAATGCTCACTAACAGGGATGTACACAAATTTGTGCATAACAATTCAAATAAGTAAGCTTTTTGTGCGTATGGAACATTTCTGGGATCATATATTTCATCTCATTAAAAATGGGAGCAGCACTTTACATGTTTCCTTTATATTTTTGTTCAATATATTTAATGCTGCTCAGGAATTTCCCTTTGGTGACAATAAAGATTTATTCCTGTTCCTGACTTTGTATGTTACTTTACATCGGCTCTGCATTTTATCAGTATTTGTTGCCATTGTTACGTTTTTTAACATTTTCAAATGTCATTCTTATCTATCTCCATCTCTCTCTCTCTCTCTCTCTCTCTCTCTCTCTCTCTCTCTCTCTCTCTCTCTCTCTCTCTCTCTGTCTCTCTACCCCCAACCCCATCCCTCCATCAATCCCTCTCGTTCTCACCTGCACTGTGCCTCCCTTCAGGATGGAGATCTTCACGCTGCGCACATACACATGCACAGCCTTCAGGTAGGAGATGGTTGGTTTGTTGAAGCGGTTTTCATTGTCGGCATGCACCTCGTAGTGAGGCACTGACGTGTGGTTACAGGGCTCTGACATCAGGTAGCTGCAGTTCCCCATGAAGTTGTACTTCTTCTTGTCGAAGGTGGTGTAGTGAGGGTCGCCAGATGCTACACAGGTAGAGGTGGCTGGGGGGAATAGTGATATAAAGTTGTGAGTGAGATTAGTAATTGGCTGGTGGAAAGAATACTGACTCAGTGTTCACATAGTTTGGGTTCGTTTTTTCACCAAGTGATGCCTGACATTATGTAAATAGTGTTCTCCAAGCCACACATAATACATGTTTACTGTATATATGGCTGTGTGTTTGCATAGCTAGGAATCAAACTCTAGGAACGATCCACTTTACTGTAAGTTGGTTTTACGATGGTACACCTTAACAATATAATTGATTCTAAGAACCTTTCATCTTTATACAAGTTATTATAAGTGACCTAATACAAGTTATGATAAGTGAGCTAATTCAAGTTAAGATAACTGAGATAATACAAGTTATTATAACACAGTTAATAGAAGTTATGATAACTTAGCTAATACAATAACTGAGCTAATACAACTTATGATATCTGAGGTAATAGAAGTTATGATAACTCAGCTAATACAAGTTATGATAACACAGCTAATACAAGGTATGATAACTGAGCTAATACAAATTACGACAACACAGCTAATACAAGTTATGATAACTGAGCTTTTACAAGTTATGATAACTGAGCTAATACAAGTTATGATAACTGATCTATTACAAGTTATAATAACTGGGCTAATACAAGTTATGATAACTCAGCTAATACAAGTCATTATAACTCAGATAACAGTACCTTTACGATAGCATGCACCGTTGCGGCACTCCTCCGTGGGAGAGCAGGAGTTGTCCACACAGTCCAGGGTGTAGTTTCCGGCACAACGACACAGCTTGGAGCAGCCGTCACCAAAGATGATCTCTCCTGGCTAAAAGGACAGAGACAGGGAGAGAGGAATTATTAACATGTTGTTAGATAATATACATTTTTTTTATTTATTTGTGCATTCAGTAAATGTATGTGTGTGTTCCTTGCATTATTTGTGATGTGCTGACCTGAGCAACATCAATTTCCATGTGAGTGGACATTCTGGACAGGAAACGTAGTGTATCATATGATATTGTATCATATTGTGTATGAAATCGTATATTGTGTATAATATATTGTATGCTATGCCGTATAATATTGTATATCACATTGTATTGTGTCATATTCTATCATATTGTACATTCTTAACCACAGACTGACAATCCCAGATGGTCTCGTACCTCATAGTAGTCACCTCCCTCCAGACAGCCACAGGTTTCTATGGGGACACAGCGTCTGCCTTTGAACACGAAGCCTGGCTTACAGAAACACGCACTGATACAGGAGCCAGTGCAGTTGGTGGAGGGTTCCTTACAGCTGGGGATGCAGGCTGGGCCACACTCTATGTACTCAGCATTGGGAGGGCACGTCACTATTGGGGGAGAGATGGAGAGGAGAATGGGGTCGGGGGGAGAGGAGAATGGGTTGGGGGAGAGAGGGAGAGGAGGATTGGATGTGGGGGTGAGAGGGAGGGAGACAAGGGGTTAATATCAGGAATTATTAGGTAACCAATTATTACCGTCACTATTGGGGGATAAAGGGATGTATGGGGTGGGGTGGAAGAGAGTCAAAGGTTAACAAGGTTAACAACAGAGCTAATTTGTGATGAATTATTTGGACTTTTTCTGATTCTGATCATGAGAACAGGTGATTGGCTGTTAATCTCACCTGGTGGTTTTGTGGTTGGTGGTTTAGGTGTAGAAGGCTTGGGGGTCGAAGGTTTAGCAGTTGTTGGTCCCGGTGTTGGAGGTTTTGGTGTTGAGGGACTTGGAGTTGAAGGTTTTGGTGTAGTTGGTGGTGGAACTGAAATAACCAAGGAAAACATTTGAGAGACATAAGAATACTTTCAGAAGACCAAATAAACTCCAGAGGCTAGCAGTTTTCAAAGATCCTAAGACATTATTGTCTATCTATATACTAGATATAGATAATCTCAGATCATAGATAATTCATTACCTGTGCAGATTGTGATGCATACAGCGTCTATAGCGATGTCTGTCTTAGGGGTCTCACCGTAAACGCCAACAATCACAAACTGAAACACAAACACCATCCATCAAATCAACATTCAAAGAAAATGAAAAAAAGTTATGGTTCACCAGATAAATACAATCACATTTGTGCTTCTATAAAGAAGATTTGAATATCAGAGTGCAAGGCTCTTCTTTAGTTCATATCAAATTCCAGTAGAGAGAAACGTAACACATCATTGTCTTTTCAGCCTGTGTACCTGCATGTTAGCTGAGCCGAGGTAACGTATCTCTGCAGGCTTCCAACCCTGGCCCTGGTTCCCTGTCAAGGAGAAGATGGGAGAACCAAGGCTTCCTCCTGGAGAGAGAGAGAGAGAGAGAGAGAGAGAGAGAGAGAGAGAGAGAGAGAGAGAGAGAGAGAGAGAGAGAGAGAGAGAGAGAGAGAGAGAGAGAGAGAGAGAGAGAGAGAGAGAGAGAGAGAGAGAGAGAGTGAGTGAGTGAGTAATCAAAGGAGGAAGAGGTGCTATCTATCTTCTGGGGAAGTGGAGCTGCAAGACAGTGGTCAACTTACCGCCAGTCACTGTGTAGACATTGAGCTTCATGGTGGTGGAAGTGCCGTACATGTAGTAATGGAAGGTGAGGTCCAGACAGCCAGAGGAGGTGGTGGATGGGCTCCACAGCTCTACTTTCTCTCCAGGGACACGAAATGATGAGTCCATCAGCAGATATTGGCCCACTGCGGAGAGAAGAGACCACATGAAAACATGACAATATGAGAAAGTACATGAGTGACCTTTAATAGGTCTCCAGTATCTATGCTGCAATAGTCTATGTGCTAGGGTCAGTCTGTTATATCTGGTGTTATTCTCCTGTCTTATCTGGTGTCCTGTGTGAATTGAAGTATGCTCCCTCTAATTCTCTCCCTCTCTCCCTCCCCACAGTGTTCAAACGAAGACCTACAGCCTGGTTTGGAGAAGTCATCGTCAGGACCAGATCCTTCTGTGTCAGTTTGTCCAGTCCACTGCTCCCAACCAAAGTCAGGATTTGACGGTTGACGTGCCTCCCAGTTGCACAGATCATCAGCGGTGTCGAAGTCACAACCAGTCAGACAGGCTGAGGAAATACATGAGATTGATTAGTACAGGTCAAACGATATAGTCAAACTTGAAAAGAAAGAGACAGAAAGAGAGAGGGGGAGAGAGAGAGGGAGAGAGAGAGAGAGAGAGGGAGAGAGAGAGAGAGAGAGAGAGAGAGAGAGAGAGAGAGAGAGAGAGAGAGAGAGAGAGAGAGAGAGAGAGAGAGAGAGAGGGGGGTGACAGAGAAAGAGTGAGACAGAGAAAGAGAGAGGGAAAGACAGAGAGGGGGTGAGAGACAAAGAGTGAGAGAGAGAGAGAGAGAGAGAGAGAAGGGGGTGAGAGAGAAAGAAAGAGACAGAGAAAGAAAGAGAGAGGGAGAGAGCGAGAGGGAAAGCGAGAGAGGGGGGTGAGAAAGAAAGAGCGAGGAAGAGAGAGAGAGAGAGAGAGATAGAGAGAGAGAGAAAGGGAGTGAGAGAGAGAGAGAGAGAGAGAGGGGGGGGTAGAGAGAAAGAGTGAGACAGAGAAAGAGAGAGGGAGAGAGAGGGAAAGACAGAGAGGGGGGTGAAAGATAAAGAGTGAGGAAGAGAGAGAGAGAGAGAGAGAGAGAGAGAGAGAGAGAGAGAGAGAGAGAGAGAGAGAGAGAGAGAGAGAGAGAGAGAAGGGGGGTGAGAGAGGAAGAGAGAGAGAAGAGAGAGCGAGAGGGGGGTGAGAGAGAAAGAGAGAGGAAGAGAGAGAGCGAGTGAGAGAGAGAGAGAGGGGGGGGTGATAGAGAAAGAGAGAGACAGAGAAAGAGAGAGGGAAAGAGAGAGAGGGGGATGAGAGAGAAAGAGAGACGGAGAGAGAGAGAGAGAGAGAGAGAGAGAGGGGGGGGTGAGAACGAAAGTAAATAGCTACATACCTGGACAAGCTCCCTCACTGATGACAATGTTATCCAGGGCTGAGTCACAAGAAGCAGACAATCCACGCTGTGCCTCAAACACAATCTGTAGACAGAGAAAAATACATTTAATATGGAGAATGTGTAGTCACCCAAGTCACTGTCATTGAATGAGTGATGTAATTCACCAATTATATGCCAGGTAGAGAGACAAAACCAGCGAAGCAAGGGCCACAACATATAAAAAACTTGAGAGGCCCATCGCTGGTGTCAATGTCTCCTCCTGTCTGTTTTCCTCTCTCTCACGTTCCCTGAACTATGATTGTTTTACAACTACCAGTGTCTCATTAAATACTTTACTTGGGAGGGGAAGAGAGATTAAAATTGCTGTAAAGAAAAGCCCAGAGGACTGTAAAACGGACACGGACACGGACACATATGACCCGACTAATCACTCTTTCACTGAAACCAGACACATACAGTACTCAAACATGTATGTGTCTATCCTGAATCTTATTCAAACACAAGCACGCACACACAGACACTCACGTTTAGGGTCTGTCCTGCTGGTTTGGCCACGGTGACAGCAGCTCCAAGCCAGGAGGGGCTCTGGATCCCAGTCTTCTCCCAGACTTTGTCCTCCGAGCTGGGCCACTTGGCCAGCACGCGCAGGTGGTTCTCATTGTCTGAGCCGTACATGTAGTAGCGGAACTGGACACAGATCTGGGTGGAGGTGGAGGAGATGAGGGCCGAGCTGAGAAGACGAGCCTTCTGCCCGTTGGCCACATTGTCACACTCATGGTAGATGTAGAAACCATCTGGAGAAATAAAGAAAGAAAAGGAGAGATAGAGAGAGAGAACGAGGGAGAGTGAGGGAGAGAGAGAGAGGGAGAGAAAAAGAGGGCGAGAGAGAGCGAAAGAAAGAAAGAGGGAGAGAGAGAAAGCGGGAGAGAGAGAGAGGGAGAGAGAAAGAGGGTGAGAGAGTGAAAGAGGGAGAGAGCAAGAGAGCGAGAGAGAGAGAGAGAGAGAGAGAGAGAGAGAGAGAGAGAGAGAGAGAGAGAGAGAGAGAGAGAGAGAGAGAGAGAGAGAAAATTTGACATATATGGGTGTGGAGATAACAAAGAGCCATTGAAGCAGTCTTCTCTGTGACGGGAAGAGTCATATTCTAAATGTTGGATATGACTGAGTTTTGAGGTGCATCCAAGTAGAAGATGAAACATCACTTTTAATTCCTATCAAAAGGTCCCCCCTTGGCTTGCTCAGCCTCATTGTAAGGTTATGATATTGCTATTAAAAGTGAGTTGTCTAAAGCAGAAACAGACTGGCCCTAAAGCCACCACAATCTATTTACCTACATGGGTGAAGAGAACATTCACTAACGTCTCTCATCTAGGTGATCTATATCTATACACAGGTGGGTGTCCCAAAGAGGAAAGGCTACTCACTGCCGTCAGGGTAGTCCCCGGGGGGTCCTGTTCCTGGTGTAGGGGTGGGGCCTCGGTGTCTTGTCCAATCACTGTTGTCGTTGCCGTCCTGCTGGAACTGACAATAGGGTGTACTTTCCTGGTTAAAGTCACAGGAGGTCAGAATGGCTGTAGGAAAGAGATGGGTGGAGAGAGATGGGTGGAGAGAGAGGGATAGAGAGAGATGGGTGGAGAGAGAGGGATGGAGAGAGAGGGATGGAGAGAGATGGGTGGAGAGAGAGGGATGGAGACAGATGGTGGAGGGAGAGGGATGGAGACAGATGGGTGGAGAGAGAGGGATGGAGACAGATGGGTGGAGAGAGAGGGATGGAGACAGATGGGTGGAGAGAGAGGGATGGAGACAGATGGGTGGAGAGAGAGGGATGGAGACAGATGGGTGGAGAGAGAGGGATGGAGACAGATGGGTGAGAGAGAGACTGTGAGTGAGGCCCTGAAAGTCCTACTAGCTATAGCACTCAGATCTCTGATGCCTTTGAACATTAAACAACAACAAATGCTCGACCTCAACTGACATCACTGAACGTAAAGAATGTGTGACAGTTGATAGAACCAATAAGGCAAATATTAGCTGATCAAATCCTTATAGCTAAATGGCATTATATCAAATGTGTTTGTCATGTGTTGTCCTCCCCACTGCTACTATACAGACAAGGTGACATTGCAAAAGACCACTAACTACCATATCAGCAGTAATGTATTTGGAATCTGTTTATTATATCTTAATTATGGAACACCCAGACCCTAAACCAATTACTTTATGGCCTCCTCCTGCATTGTTTTGTACCATAACTGTGAGAAAGTGTGTGTGTGTCTGTGTTTGTGTTTGTGTTGGCACGGGCACGGGCACGTCTGGCAGTGTGTAAGCAGGTTGTGTAGCGATAAGCATCTTTGTGTTCAGGGGAGGAGATGGAGGGATAGGAGGAGTAAGATAACAGTAAAAAGGAGGAGGACGACTGTGTGATCACGCTGTCCATAGCTTTAAACAGGTCAACATTCACAAGGCCATGGGGCCAGATGGATTACCAGGACGTGTACTCAGCGCATGCGTGGACCAACTGGCAAGTGTCTTCACTGACATTTTCAACCTCTCCCTGACGAGTCGGTAATACCTACATCAGGGGTGTCAAACGTCCGGCCCGCGGGCCGGATCAGGCCCGCAAACGGGTTTAATCCGGCCCGCGAGATGATTTCGAAAAAATAATAATAATAATAAAAATATATATATATTTTTTTGTTTGTTTTTTTGTTGTTGTTGTTGTAAAGTATAAAAATGCGCTGCAATTTTTCAATAAAATAAACTGCTGTTCCAATTGCGTCCACTGGATGGCGCAATAGCAATTGTGTTAAGCAAGCAAACTGTTTATACCGGGGCAGAGCAAAGTGGGTCAAGCACATGCAGCCAATGAGCTACTTTGTTTTGCCCGCGATATTTATTACGGCTTCTACTTTTAACATTATGTGCTTTGGCACCCTCATTGCCCCAATATGTCTCTGTCAAAAAAGAGAAAAGTGGACGCAGAGTGCAGAGTGTTCCAAGAAAAATGGTCATCCTATTTATTCACGAAATTGAATGGGAAAGCTGTATGTTTGGTGTGTTCAGAGCATGTTGCAGTGCTGAAAGAATATAACCTTCGTCGCCACTATGTGAGTCTTCATGCCGACAAATATGACAACTTTCAAGGACAGCGGAGATGAGAGAAGGTGAATGAACTGTTGGCGGGTCTGAAGAAACAGCAGTCTGTGTTTACTCACAGCCGAGACATCAGTGACGCTGCAGTGAAAGCTAGCTACCTCATTGCTATCGCAGTGGCTTCAAAACCATTTAGTGAGGGTGAATTTGTAAAAACATGCATGATGAAGGCAGCGGAGATTGTGTGCCCTGAAAAGCGGCAGGCTTTTGCAAATATCAGCCTGACAAGAAACACAGTTGCAGACAGGATTTCCGATCTTTCAGTGGATTTGGACAGCCAGTTGAAGCAAAAAGTAAAGTCATTTATTGCGTTTTCGGTTGCAATTGATGAAAGCACGGACATTACAGATGTTGCACAACTGGCCATTTTCATCCGCGGAGTTGATGACACATTGACCGTCACCGAGGAGTTCGTGGAGTTGGTGCAGATGACAGATACAACGACAGCAGCTGATATTTTTACAGCACTCGTCGGCGCGCTGGACAGGGTCGGAGTGGACTGGTCCCGCGCTGTCAGCCTGGCTACAGATGGTGCGCCCTCAATGATCGGGAAAAAAGCAGGCGTTGTGACAAAGTTCAGAGAGAAAGTGCAATCTGCAAATGGAGGACGTGATTTTTTTGACTTTTCACTGTATTTTGCACCAGGAGGCTTTGTGTTGCAAGTCATTAAAGATGGATAACGTCATGAAGGTGGTCATCCAAACTGTTAATTTCATCCGATCCAGAAGCCTGAATCACCGTCAGTTTGACAGCCTTCTCAGAGAGAAAGACCACATCTATGGCCTACCATACCACACTGAGGTAAGATGGTTAAGCCAAGGTGCTGTGCTGAGGCGTTTCTTTGATTTACGAGAAGAAATTGAACAGTTCATGGAAGAAAAGGGCAAACCAGTGTTAGAATTTCATTCCACAGAATGGATGCAGGACCTTGCATTTATGGTGGATGTTACAGAGCACCTGAATAACTTGAACAAACAGCTGCAAGGGCGCAACAAAGTTGTCACACAGTATTATGACAGCATACGTTATTTCAAGTTGAAGCTGTCATTGTGGGAGACGCAACTTGCCGGTGGTGATGCAGCTCACTTCCCCTGTCTGAAAAATGTGTGCGCGACCCAACATGTGGCAGACATGAAGCGGTTCAAAGATAAAATAACGGGACTGTTACGGGAGTTTGAGCAACGCTTTCAGATTTATGTTTATATGTTTTTATGTTGATGTGCTATTGTTTTTAATTGATTTTATTTTATTTGTATATTTAACCTATTCTTGACTCTGTGGTTCTTGCACTTGTTTGGGGAACAGGATTTCATTATTTTTATCTACATTTCTGCCTGAGAAATGACACCCTGATATAGTTCTGTGATCTGTGATATACTTCTGTGAATCACTGAGGCATTGTGTGTTTGTGTGTTCTTTGTCCTCAGAACTTTCAAATAACTTGAGGTGTTTTATGATTAATAGTGATGTTGTGCTTTTGGACACTGTCCTCAGGCTCCAGCTTTATGTTTATATGTTTTTATGTTGATGTGCTATTGTTTTTAATTGTTTTTATTTTATTTGTATATTTAACCTATTCTTGACTCTGTGGTTCTTGCACTTGTTTGGGGAACAGGATTTCATTATTTTTATCTACATTTCTGCCTGAAAAATGACACCCTGATATAGTTCTGTGATCTGTGATATACTTCTGTGAATCACTGAGGCATTGTGTGTTTGTGTGTTCTTTGTCCTCAGAACTTTCAAATAACTTGAGGTGTTTTATGATTAATAGTGATGTTGTGCTTTTGGACACTGTCCTCAGGCTCCAGCTTTATGTTTATATGTTTTTATGTTGATGTGCTATTGTTTTTAATTGATTTTATTTTATTTGTATATTTAACCTATTCTTGACTCTGTGGTTCTTGCACTTGTTTGGGGAACAGGATTTCATTATTTTTATCTACATTTCTGCCTGAGAAATGACACCCTGATATAGTTCTGTGATTTGTGAAACAGTTCTGTTAATCACTGAGGCATTGTGTGTTTGTGTGTTCTTTTTCTTTAGAATTTTCAAATAACTTGACGCGTTTTATGATTAATAGTGATGTTGTGCTTGTACTATTTTGGACACACTGTCCTCAGGCTCCAGCTTTATGTTGCATGTTGATCGTATTAAAACAAAGAAAACAATCTGAAGTTGTTGTTTTTAAGTTATATATACCATGATTTTTCCGGTCCGGCCCACTTGGGAATAGATTTTCCTCCATGTGGCCCCTGAGCTAAAATGAGTTTGACACCCCTGGTCTATGACTTGGGTGACTGGAGTCTTTGACAATTTTATGGACCTTCCTCTGACACCGCCTAGTGTATAGGTCCTGGATGGCAGGAAGCTTGACCCCAGTGATGTACTGGGCTGTACGCACTACCCTCTGTAGCGCCTTACGGTTGGATGCCAAGCAGTTGCCATACCAGGCGGTGATGCAACCGGTCAGGATGCTCTTGATGGTGCAGCTGTAGAACTTTTTGAGGATCTGGGGACCCATGCCAAATCTTTTCAATCTCCTGAGGTGGAAAAGGTTTTGTCGTGCTTTCTTCACGACTGTCTTGGTGTGTTTTGACCATGATAGTTTGTTGGTAATGTGGACACCAAGGAACTTGAGACTCTCGACCCGCTCCACTACAGCCCAGTCGATGTTAATGGGGCTCTCCTTTACCTGTAGTCCATGATCAGCTCCTTTGTCTTCCTCACATTGAGGGAGAGGTTGTTGTCCTGGCACCACACTGCCAGGTCTCTGACCTCCTCCCTATAGGCTGTCTCATCGTTGTCGTGTTCAGGACTACCACTGTTGTGTCGTCAGCAAACGTAATGATGGTGTTGGAGTCGTGCTTGGGTGAACAGGGAGTACAGGAGGGGAGTAAGCACACACCCCTGAGGGGCCCCAGTGTTGATGATCAGTGTGGCAGATGTGTTGTTACCTACCCTTACCAACTGGGGGCGGCCCGTCAGGAAGTCCAGGATCCAGTTGCACAGGGTGGTGTTTAGTCCCAGGGACCTTAGCTTAGTGATGAGCTTTATGGGCACTATGGTGTTAAACGCTGAGCTGTAGTCTATGAACAGCATTCTCACATAGGTGTTCCTTTTGTTCAGGTGGGAAAGGACAGTCTGGAGTGCGATTGAGATTGCGTCATCTGTGGATCTGTTGGGGTGTTATGCGAATTGGAGTGGGTCTAGGCATAGACTGTTCTCTCTGCTACCGCACGGCAACCGGTACCGGAGCGCCAAGTCTAGGTCCAAGAGGCTCCTTAACAGCTTCTACACCCAAGCCATAAGACTGCTGAACAATTAATCAAATAGCCACCCGGACTATTTGCATTGACCCCCCCTTGTTTTTACATAGCTGCTACTCTCTGTTTATTATCTATGCATAGTCAGTTTACCCCTACCTACATGTACAAATTACCTCGACTAACCGGTGCCCCCACACATTGACTCAGTACCGGTTCCCCCTGTATATATAGCATCGTTATTGATATTTTATTGTGTTACTTTTTTATTTTATTTTTTACTTTAGTTTATTTAGTAAATATTTTCTTAACTCTATTTCTTGAACTGCATTGTTGGTTAAAGGCTTGTAAGTAAGCATTTCACGGTAAGGTCTACACCTGTTTTATTCGGTGCATGTGACAAATACAATTTGATTTGATTTGATCATGTTCGCAAGGACATTGTGATGACTGGATCATGTGACTGAACTCACCTGCCTGTTGTATCTATCAGATGCTATACAGTAGACCCACAGGGTGGGAGTTGCATAATTTTGTATTAATTTAGCCCAACAGTAAAACACCTGATTCAACTAATCACCTTATCAGTTGTGGTAGGGCTGCGTATCATATTTGAATCAAGTGGTCTGCTAATATTAACAACTTACCGGCGTCTCTCGCTGATCTTGCATAGCTGTGTAAAAGAAAGTTATAAATGGATGAGAACAGATGTATAGAAAATAAGAGGTAGATTAAATGCAGTTTCCTGTTTGTATAAAATATACTGTCTGGGATCTATCCATATGCTATGTAAAGAATAGGAATTCCTATAGTATCAAAAATACCAGCAGAGATTTAAGAAGTAAATTAAATTAATTAACAGTAGACGGGTTAGCTGACAACATCACAAAAACGCTGCATGCCATTCAATGGGGCAGAAGTCTGTGTGTTGTTGTGATTCTGGATGGCCAGATAGCTAGCCACAAGGACAAGATGCTGCCATGTGGGCAGTGGTGTAAAGTACTTAGGTAAAAATACTTTAAAGTACATTAATTTACTGTTTATATTTTTGACAACTTGTATTTTTACTTCACTACATTCCTAAAGAAAATAATGTACTTTTTACTCCATATATTTCCCCTGACACCCAAACTCGTTACATTTTGAATGCTTAGCAGGACAGGAAAATGGTCAAATTCACGCACTTATCAAGAGAACATCCCTGGTCATCCCTACTGCATCTGATCTGGTGGACTCACTAAACACAAATGCTTTGTTTGTAAATGATGTTGGAGCGTGACCGTGGCTATCCGTAAATAACAAATAATTGTACTGTCTGGTTCGCTTAATATAAGCAATTAGAAATTATTTATACTTCTACTTTTCCTTTTGATACTTTAGTATATTTTTGCAATTACATTTACTTCAGATACTTAAGTATATTTAAAACCAAATACTTTTAGACTTCTACTCAAGTAGTATTTTACTGGGTGACTTTCACTTTTACTTGAGTCATTTTCAATTACTTTTGCTCAAGTATGACAATTGGGTACTTTTTCCACCACTGCATGTTAGAGTCCGTAGGTGAAAGGCAATTTCAGCTAGTTTTATCTTGCTCTTGATACCATGTCTTGTTTTGAGTTGCTTTGACGGATGTCACGTCTCTGCTAATATGTCCCAAGAAAATTGCTAGCTAGCTAAACAACAATTGTTCATAAAGTTGTTTTCAAATCATTCAGAACAATTACTTGAGAGGGTACAATTTCAGAGCCACATCTGTTTAAACCACATCCATCAGAACAAGATTACAATTACACACAGGTAGCTCCATTATCCCTTATGGCTCCAAATGTGAGTCCATTAACACTGTCTTTACAATAATGTGTATCAAGTATGGCAGATGCAACAAAATCAATTATTCTGTAAAACTTGATTGGTAAAATATTCCAAACACCTTACAATATCTGATACCTGTAATTAATACTTTACAGTATAATATTATCATACAATCATAATCAAACATTTCAAATTGACAAAACTAATTTGATTACTCAACCAATCAAGTCCAACTATTCAATAAGACCATAACAGATCTTGAATAACATTTTCAGCTCAATATTAATATCTCAGTCTCTGTAACTCACCCTTCTTCTGTAGCGGTCACCGCACTGTACCCACATATCCACAGTAGGACACAAATACTTTTTAATTTGCCCATGGCTAACTTAAAGAGTTAGCAGGCTAACCATTCAGTTAGCAGGGAATGAGGCTAACCAGAGGGATCAGGGTACTGTTATAGGTGGGATGAAGGTGTAGAATAAGAGAGGAGGAGGGAGAGAAAGGGAGGGTGAAGGGAGTGGGGTGTATTATAATCACTATCACTCTATCGCTAGCCTACGTCTCAAGATGTGTATGATATTGCGTTGCACATTGCAAAACCACCAACCCAATGAGTGAATGAGTAACTGTGAGTGATATGGCATGGGTGTGTTCAGCTTATGAGTTTTTGTCTGACGACAGAATAAGCTAGAATGGGTGGGGATGCTTCGTAAAGTACTGTATCTGTATAAAAATGCATTGCATAACAGTTTTAAGGCCTAAGTTTAATTAGGACAGAACCACACCAGTATTGGTAGTGGTGGAACAAGTACTCAATTGTCATACCTGAGTAAAAGTAAAGATACCTTAATAGAAAATGACTCAAGTAAAAGTGAAGGTCGCCAAGTAAAATACTACTTGAGTAAAAAGTATCTGGTTTTAAATATACTTAAGTATAGTGCTTTATAATTAGGCTGGGATTGACAGGCACACATGTCTCAAACCAGATAGACAATCTCAATGGCTGTGTTTTGTTTTGTCTGAATTGGGCTGCCTGTGTAAACACAGACAATAAGTTCCAGCCCAAATAGTTCCAAACCTTCAATAATAACACAACCAGATCTGTCTTATTATTAGTGAATAACATAGCCATAACAGTACAAATCTGTTGTCAAGTCAACAACAACAACAAAACATCCTGCCAGTCAGTCAGATGCCAGCTGATGTGCTTTATTTCTGACATTGGAACATTCATATTGCCTACTGGGTTTCCAGCTCAAATAAACAAAACAAACAAATAAACAAATATCTAATCAATGTAACATGATTCCAGGAGGACTGCCAGAGAGGTCCAGGCCTGTTCCCACTGTCTGAAAACGTTCCAGACTGTACGTTTTGTAAAAGGAGCGCCGATGATAAGGGTTTTATAGGATGTTGTAAAGAGGTGCCGTCCATGTTACTATCAGTCACCTATCAGTCTCACGCACTCTCTCTCTCTCCATCTTTCTCTCTTTATACATCCCTCTTTCTCTTGCTCTCTCTGGGACCCCACCATGCAATCAGTCACCTATCAGTCTCTCTCTTTCATTCTCTCTCTCTCTCTCTCTCTCTCTCTCTCTCTCTCTCTCTCTCTCTCTCTCTCTCTCTCTCTCTCTCTCTCTCTCTCTCTCTCTCTCTCTCTCTCTCTCTCTCTCTCTCTCTCTCTCTCTCTCTCTCTCTCTCTCTCTCTCCATGCTATCAGTCACATTTCACTCTGCACACCTTTCCATCCTATCTGTAGAACTACTGTATATTCCCTCACAACTGTGTACTCTTTGGAACTATTTAACTATTTGGTTCAAAGCATTCTCTCAGACCTAAACCTCAACTGGAGTTGTGTATAAAGGGTGTGACCATTGAACAAGTTGAACAAGCTGAACTCCTAGGAGTAACATTGGATGGTCAGTTATCATGGTCAAGTCATATTGACAAAGTTGTTGTGAATATGGGGAGAGGTAGGTCTGTTATAAAAATGTGTTCTGTGTTTTTGACACAAAGATAAACTGTAGTGGTTACAAGTGAGTCATTTAGCAGACGCTCTTATCCAAAGCCACTTACAGAGAGCAATTAGGGTTAAGTGACTTGCTCAAGGGCACATTGGCAGATTTTTCACCTCGGGATGTTGTTCAGGCTTTGATCTTGTCCCATCTTGATTACGGTAACATAGTCAGGTGCAGCAAAGATAGACCTAGAAAAGCTGCACACAAAGAATTAACATCAACAACATGCATGATAGTCTTTCATGGTTGAGGAGAATTTGACTGCTTCTCTTCTAGTCTTTTTAAGGAACATTTGTGTGTTGAAAATGCCTAACCACTTGTATAATCTATTTGCATACACTTCAAACAGACATACAGTTGAAGTCGGAAATTTACATACACTTAGGTTGGAGTCATTAAAACTTGTTTTTCAACCACTCCACAATTTTCTTGTTAACAAACTATAGTTTTAGCAAGTCGGTTAGGACATCTACTTTGTGCATAACACAAGTAATTTTTCCAACAATTGTTTACAGACAGATTATTTCACTTATAATTCAGTGTATCACAATTCCAGTGGGTCAGAAGTTTACCTACACTAAGTTCACTGTGACTTTAAACAGCTTGGAAAATTCCAGAAAATGATGTCATGGCTTTAGAAGCTTCTGATAGGCTAATTGACATAATTTGAGTCAATTGGAGGTGTACCTTTGGATGTATTTCAAGGCCTACCTTCAAACTCAGTGCCTCTTTGCTTGACATCATGGGAAAATCAAAAGAAATCAGCCAAGACCTCAGAAAAAAGATTGTAGACCTCCACAAGTCTGGTTCATCCTTGGGAGCAATTTACAAATGCCTGAAGGTACCACGTTCATCTGTACAAACAATAGTACGCAAGTATAAACACCATGGGACCACGCAGCCATCATACCGCTTAGGAAGGAGACGCATTCTGTCTCCTAGAGATGAACGTACATTGGTGCGAAAAGTGCAAATCAATCCCAAAACAACAGCAAAGGACCTTGTGAAGATGCTGGAGGAAACAGGTACAAAAGTATCTATATCCACAGTAAAACGAGTCCTATATCGACATAACCTGAAAGGCTGCTCAGCAAGGAAGAAGCCACTGCTCCAAAACCACCATAACAAAGCCAGACTACGGTTTGCATCTGCACATGGGGACAAAGATCGTACTTTTTGGAGAAATGTCCTCTGGTCTGATGAAACAAAAATAGAACTGTTTGGCCATAATGACCATCGTTATGTTTGGAGGAAAAAGGGGGTTTCTTGCAAGCCGAAGAACACCATTGTTAAGTGAATTATTTAACAAACTATTTCAGTGTCTCTGTGCGTCACCCAACAGGTTGTAAGTCTTTTGGGATTTAAGTAACGGACAGAGTCCCGGTCTGCATAGTCAGAGATTTATTCATTGAGAATTCTGCCACAAAATGGTCGTACAATATTTTTATATGCACACGTCATAAAAAAATCCCACCCCTCTGTAGGCGGGCTGTAGTTTTCCACTTTAAAACTGCTCTCCTGACCATCAGTTCACACACACACACACACATACACACACACACACACACACACATGCACACACATACAGTGGGGAGAACAAGTATTTGATACACTGCCGATTTTGCAGGTTTTCCTACTTACAAAGCATGTAGAGGTCTGTCATTTTTATCATAGGTACACTTAAACTGTGAGAGACGGAATCTAAAACAAAAATCCAGAAAATCACATTGTATGATTTTTAAATAATTAATTTGCATTTTATTGCATGACATAAGTATTTGATCACCTACCAACCAGTAAGAATTCTGTCTCTCACAGACCTGTTAGTTTTTCTTTAAGCAGCCCTCCTGTTCTCCACTCATTACCTGTATTAACTGCACCTGTTTGAACTCGTTACCTGTATAAAAGACACCTGTCCACACACTCAATCAAACAGACTCCAACCTCTCCACAATGGCCAAGACCAGAGCGCTGTGTAAGGACATCAGGGTTAAAATTGTAGACCTGCACAAGGCTGGGATGGGCTACAGGACAATAGGCAAGCAGCTTGGTGAGAAGGCAACAACTGTTGGCGCAATTATTAGAAAATGGAAGAAGTTCATGATGACGGTCAATCACCCTCGGTCTGGGGCTCCATGCAAGATCTCACCTCGTGGGGCATCAATGATCATGAGGAAGGTGAGGGATCAGCCCAGAACTATACGGCAGGACCTGGTCAATGACCTGAAGAGAGCTGGGACCACAGTCTCAAAGAAAACCATTAGTAACACACTACGCCGTCATGGATTAAAATCCTGCAGCGCACGCAAGGTCCCCCTGCTCAAGCCAGCGCATGTCCAGGCCCGTCTGAAGTTTGCCAATGACCATCTGGATGATCCAGAGGAGGAATGGGAGAAGGTCATGTGGTCTGATGAGACAACAATATAGCTTTTTGGTCTAAACTCCACTCGCCGTGTTTGGAGGAAGAAGAAGGATGAGTACAACCCCAAGAACACCATCCCAACCGTGAAGCATTGAGGTGGAAACATCATTCTTTGTGGATGCTTTTCTGCAAAGGGGACAGGACGACTGCACCGTATTGAGGGGAGGATGGAAGGGGCCATGTATCGCGAGATCATGTCCAACAACCTCCTTCCCTCAGTAAGAGCATTGAAGATGAGTCGTGGCTGGGTCTTCCAGCATGACAACGACCCGAAACACACAGCCAGGGCAACTAAGGAGTGGCTCCGTAAGAAGCATCTCAAGGTCCTGGAGTGGCCAAGCCAGTCTCCAGACCTGAACCCAATAGAAAATATTTGGAGGGAGCTGAAAGTCCGTATTGCCCAGCGACAGCCCCGAAACCTGAAGGATCTGGAGAAGGTCTGTATGGAGGAGTGGGCCAAAATCCCTGCTGCAGTGTGCGCAAACCTGGTCAAGACCTACAGGAAACGTATGATCTCTGTAATTGCAAACAAAGGTTTCTGTACCAAATATTAAGTTCTGCTTTTCTGATGTATCAAATACTTATGTCATGCAATAAAATGCAAATTAATTACTTAAAAATCATACAATGTGATTTTCTGGATTTTTCTTTTAGATTCCGTCTCTCACAGTTGAAGTGTACCTATAATAAAAATTACAGACCTCTACATGCTTTGTAAGTAGAAAACCTGCAAAATCGGCAGTGTATCAAATACTTGTTCTCCCCACTGTACATACACACACACATGTTCTTATCATAGTCTCTCTCCTCCCTAAATTCCTAAGTTATTGCTGTTCTCACAATATTCTGCACAATGTTTAACAGTTCTCCTTTTTCTTCGCCGTCCGGGTCTAACTCCTACTCACATTGCTAAATAGTAGCTCAATGTCATAGTCTTTACTGGTCCTACACTCACACATTACCAGGTAGTAGATTCTAACACATCTCACACAGTTTCCGAGTGTAATAATTAGTCACTACTAAGAAAGTACTAATCATACTTAAAACAAGAACATTTCACAACTATATTTAAGGGTGGAAGATTTAGTCATTATTTTTAACCTGTATATAGAATTAATTTCTATATCAATCCACCCTTTGACTAAATTATCCACACTTCAATACACAGAAAATCATTACAATTACTTTTAAACTAGAGATTTATAGTTCTAGGAAAACATCCAGTCTCAAACTATCTGAATAGTCGTCATCCTCCACCAAGCCTGGTGGGTCATATTCTTCATTCCTTAGGTCGGAGTCCGGGATTGGGCCGTATCTCACCATCTGCTGTGATACTGCATTCTCCAACGCCTTGCTCACCAACCCTCGGACACAGGGAATAAGACAACATCCACATAGAACAAGCATACCCATAGACGCGATTGCCGCGCCTAAAATAGTTACAACAATAGTTTTCCATTTACCAAACATGTTATCAAACCAACCAGTCATTGATGTATTCACCCCCCAGTTATCAGCCCATTCTTTACTTAATGCAGTGAGACCTGCCAGTGCTCTAGTTACTGTACCATCTGGGGCTGTATTGTTGGGGATAAACATACAACAATAACCTCCCACCATCTTGCAAATCCGCCCTTCTCTGCTAAAAGCATTCCGAGAACCAAACTATTCTGCAGGTCATGAGTGAGGTGACGGATAGTTGGCCTGAGATTCTCTTCACTGCATCCCTTGTCTAATTAACGAACCTTTGTAGATGCAATTAATCCAGTCAACATTTTTATCAATTGTAACCCACCAGAAAAACGTTGTTGTAAACCCTTCTCCAATTTGATCTGTGATTCGCATTACTTTGGTGTCTATAACATTGATAATCTCCGGGGTTTATGGTGAATTGGGGTGACTTAGTATTATCCTTTTTAAGAGTGGTTATTTTAATATCAGAACAATTAGGTGAGGTTTGGTTTGATCCCAAATCTATCACACAAGAGAACATGGTGTGAGGCATAGGTGCAGTTACAAGGGTTGGCCTACCTGTTGAACAGGCATAACAATTAGTTTGACCCAACACCCTAGCTGTGTAGTTCATCCACCTTACCCAGAAGTTCTCATTTGAAATTCCTTCTACTTCTCCTTGGTTCATTTCCTGCAAGAGGAAATATTCTACCCTTGGTGTTTTAGTGCTATTTAGGATTCCTTCTGAGGGCCTTCCAAGGGGTATTAGACTATTTGTTGATACCTCTGGTGATAACATTAGATCTACCTGCTGTTCTGTCTCGGGGGTGGAAGATATATTTCTCTCCTGAAAAATGAACCTCAAACATATATCTGCCCCGAAATCATCAACACAGACCCAATAGTTCCTTGCTATGTCATCTTGCATAATTGACTTTACCGTTATCACCAGTTCCGTTTTACATTTATCATGGGTTTGTTTAATTCCCCATCGGTGTAATGCGTCCATTCCATTCTCCTATTATGTTCCCCAGGTATGTTTAAACACCC
The DNA here is from genome assembly GCF_020615455.1 of Coregonus clupeaformis. NCBI lineage: Eukaryota > Metazoa > Chordata > Actinopteri > Salmoniformes > Salmonidae > Coregonus > Coregonus clupeaformis. The sequence continues at coordinate 534,000 of NC_059230.1, forward strand.
TTGCCCAAGGACATGAGCGTTCCCCAGTGCAAATGTATTTACCATACCTTCTAGGACCTAACTTTCTTGTACACGCCCCCTTCTTACCAAAGCCCCCAAAACCTCCTATCTCTTCATGGGAGAAGTCGAATGGTATCTTGAATCCCCCATCTTGTCCTAAACTGACTTTAACTATTAAAAGAATCATTCCCCCAATAGTCTTTCTTGGTGTCAGTATTTCTACGAGATCGAATCAGTGCATCATTTCCCTGTTTAGGTTGACCTGGATTAATCCATAATATGGTTAACATGATGATGCAGCTCAGAGTCCCCCAAAATCCCCAAAACCGCCATCCCAATCCTGTCCCTGACCCACCTGCCTGGTACTTCCCCATACCCACACCTCTATAAACACCCCACAGTGATGAAAGGTCGGGGTAGGGTTTCTTCGTGAACAGAGTTTACCCCCGAACCCTAGTGGGTCAGTTCTTCTCTTTAACTCTGTGTGTGTTCAACAGTGTTGGTATGTGGGCCTACCTTTTTGCAGTGGGTAACGTGGACCCAAGTGGCTCTCTCAGCTATTCTTATAGCGAAGGCAGTTACCAATAGGACTAGGTATGGTCCCTCCCAGCGTGACTGCTTTCAATCCTTTTTCCTCAATGATTGGATCCACACCCAGTCTCCAGGTTATATACTATGAATCACCTTCTCCTTTAATTCTCCTGTAGGACACAAATTCTTAGACATACGGGTATGGTTAACGAACAATTTTCTCATGTGTTCTGCTAGTGTATTCTCTAGTTCTATGTCTGCCTGTTCTGGTCCTGCCAACTGTGGCATTCTGTAAGGTCTTCCAAACACTTTCTCAAAGGGGGATAACCCATCTTTATCTGGGGTTACTCTAAATTTCTTCCCTTCACTCCGTGATAACTCTATAAAATCAATTTCCAATTGCTGGAAGGGGTACTTAGCCGGAGGGTACTCACCCTGAGGTGCCCTTTGTCTGCCCTGGTGATTATTTTGAGCACAGATAACACATCTTGAACAATTTTTATATTTTTTATATTTTTATAATTAGTAATCCCATATGCAACAAAGTGTTGTCTAATCTGCTCTACCATCCATCCCTCCTCTTGACACATGTCACTGCCCATGTGTCAATATTACCACCTACCTAAACAATCACTTAGGTAATTTTGGTAATTTATCATCCAATTGCCATCCCTTATTTATTTTTGAGACTGTCCCTTGCTTCTTTATTGCTCCTATCTTCCTGATCTCATTACTAAATAAATGATCTAGGTAATAGCTGTTTTGCATTAGATTGTGCCTTCCTCTGATTACTGCAGCTTATTGCATTAATTTAGTTTCAAATACCAACTTGTTGTTTATTAAAGCATAATAAAAATGAAATTTAAATGACAACATTTGATAATACCTCAACTTACTTCTATCCCGTAAAAGTTATCCAAGATTAGTACAATTGACTAGCAACAGGTATCCCTCATTCAGGGAAAGGTCTCTCTCTCTTCTGTTATTTTATGGTTCAAATCATATATATTATTACCAAATTATAATCTTCACACTTTTCACAGTACTATAAATTACCCTCAACTTGGTAAAATAAACTATCTTAAAGTCCTCCTCTCATGCCTTTACAATTACAAGTGTGGATGATTAATTAACACCAGAAAGTCAAAACAGAGTTCAGAGGCAATTGAAATCATTCTATGAACTGTTCCATCCCATAGTATACTAAACATTACCATCATCCTAAATATTTCATAAATGTTACTTATCCCAAGTGTTCATTAAGTCCTCATGACATTTATTCTCATAAGAAACCATGTATACCCTGAACTCAGTCAAAACCGAAAAACTCCATAAAATTCACTGTGTGTGCTCCTTTAAGAATTATCACATTTGACCTGTTGAAAACCCCCTACAATCAAAATAACTACCCTTTATAAACATCATACTAGGTGTGTTGTTTTTTATTTGAAAAACCCAATTGAAAAACAACAACCCAAAATAGCCAGGTCATGAGGACTCCTGATTTCTCTCTTCCTCCCACTAGTCATGCCTCCTCTTCTTCCTCTGATTCTGGCTTTCTCCCCCTGTCTCTTCCTCCTCTGCCTGGATTATACTTTCCTCCTTTTCCTCTCTTCCCCTTCTGCCTACAGTTTCTTAACTGGTGCCCTTTTCTTCCACAGGAACTACACGGTTCCTCACATTCTCTAGCAAAATGTCCCTTTTTGTCACAATTGTAACACTTCCACTCACTCCTGTCTCCACTATTACCGTTTCTTTCTTGTCTGTCTTTGCTACCGTAACCTCTCTTCTCTCCTAGGTCCTTCCAGTCTCTCCTACCTCCCATCTCCCCTAGGGCTGCCACTAGGTACTCAGCTCCCTTCACTTCCTTTTTCTTGTTTCGTTCCTTTCCATTCTGCTCATGATGGATTGCATAACGCTTAACTTCAGCTAAGGTAGCCGTCCCCCAGTTTTTTATTGCTTGAGAGATTTCTGGCCTCATTCCATTTAGGAAGGCAATCTTTAACTGTTGGTGATACGGACCCTCTGGTGCCCCTGGTCCTGGATCTATTAGCCCACTGTTTGCATTGAACACATCTCTCAGTCTCTCTAGGTATTGACTAATAGTCTCATTGTCTCCCTGCCTACACTCGTGGACTTTGGAGAAGTCGGCATGTCTGTGATAATATTCTCTCAGATTATCACAGAGTTGTGCCAATTTATCTCCATAAGCCCCTCCTGCTGCCCACTCTAGAACCGGCGCATTCCCATCTCCGGGAACCCAGTTTCCTCTCACTGCCGCCCAGTCCTTTAACACTATATGTCTGACTGCCCTCTCTATTTCCCCTGTATTCAGCTTAAAGCTGGCGGTCAGCCCTTCCATATCTCTTCTGAACTGGTGTACCCCCGTCTTGGGGTTGGGTATCCCTTCCACTGCTCTCACTACATCTCTCTGAGTCCATGCTCTGTATACTTGTATCAGGTGGTTCTCCTCTCCTGCTCTGGGGTTTGGCAGGGCTATTAAGGGATAGGATTGCTCCATCTTACCCTTACCACTGCCAGCCCCATCTGACTCTTCCCCGTCTGTCTCCTCTACCTCTATTGCTGACTTTCCATCTAACATTACTTTAACAGATAACCAATTATTTTTAACTTTTAGTCAAAACAAACAAAACATCTGTTCCCAGAGCTGCAACTTAAACTACTCTGTTATACTAACCGCTATGTGTTGCTAGGACAATCTCTTTTCTCACCCATGACGTATATCTATGTTTGGGTGAGCAAGTCAATATATAATTATTCTTCCAATTATTATTTAACACATTCCCTTCATCAAATATACTCCCAGCAGAACTGAAAAAAACAAAACAGACTGTGATTTCCAGGACACTGCCCCTTTGTTTCTGGCCTCACTACATCTAAAGTTGCTGGGGCCCCTTTAATTCCCTGCCAATAGATTAGGTAAGGCTATCAGTGGGTACTGGCCCCCTCCTACTCTCTCATCTCCTGACTCATACTGACTCCCTCCTGATCTTAGCTCTGAATCCTCCTGTTCCTCTCTTTGCTGTTTCTTTAGATCATTACCACAATTTACATGCATTTCTCATCCCCAGTAAATTCTGGGACCTCTTGTGAGGATTTGCCTCCCATGGTTGGTACTGTTAAAAATCCCTTAGCCACCTCTTCTACATAACAAGTTATTCAAAACAGTTTCACACCACACCTGGAATCACCCCTTCCTGTATAGGTACTAGTCCCCCAGAATTATCTCCTAGTCTACGGAGGAATTTATCCCCACAATGTAATCTTGATAATTCCTGACAGTCTGATACAACAGGAATGGGTTCTCACTCCTCTATACAACCACCTGGAATTATTCATAGATGTGACTTTTGAGCAAATATTAGGTCTCACACGTATACAACCTTACATGATTATTGATTAACACCACCGGTAACCCGGAGTTTGTAAGGCTCCAGTTTCATGAAACGGATAGAGTTACGGCAAAATCTACAGTTGTTTGTGACTTTTGACTTTACTAATATTCTATTTCTCACACATGCTATTTTAATTCCTTCTGGTGTACACCCCTCCCTGTATTTCTTTATCCCGGATTATTTGTTGAACATTACTGTTCTATAATCTACTACAGGTTCTCTGAATACAGGGTAGTTTCTTTTGGTAATGGCCTATTACCGTGAATCGTTACGGACCCACCCTGAGCAATCCCAGACTGCCCCAATTAATGAATAAAGACTACTGACCTTATCCTTGCAGCCGAGATTCAATGTAGGTTTGGATTCCGTCACCGTCTCTGTCATTAATCAGGTGTCCTCTGGCCTGTCTTAACCCTTAATGTCAAAGGGCAGGCCTTTCTATTTACGAATGTATCATTCACCCGTCGACGGTTTTCAGAGTTACCTGGAATGACAGAGGCAGGTATTGGATTCCGAGCTCGAAGGACCAAGCTGTTAAGTGAATTATTTAACAAACTTAACAAAATAGATGGCATCATGAGGAAGGAAAATTATGTGGATATATTGAAGGGATAGTATAAAAGTAATTACCCCCCCCCCACCCCACCCCCACAAACAAACACAAAATTAATAATAATAATAATAACAATAATAATAATACAAATAAAATAAACAATTATAATAATAATAATTGTAAAGTGGTTGTCCCACTGGCTATCATAAGGTGAATGCAATTGAAATTTGTAAGTCGCTCTGGATAATCCAATTTGTAAGTCGCTCTGGATAAGAGCGTCTGCTAAATGATGTAAATGTAAATGTAATGTAAATGTAAACATCTCAAGACATCAGTCAGGAAGTTAAAGCTTGGTCGCAAATGGGTCTTCCAAATGGACAATGACCCCAAGCATGCTTCCAAAGTTGTGGCAAAATGGCTTAAGGACAACAAAGTCAAGGTATTGGAGTGGCCATCACAAAGCCCTGATCTCAATCCTATAGAACATTTGTGGGCAGAACTGAAAAAGCGTGTGCGAGCAAGGAGGCCTACACACCTGACTCAGTTATACCAGCTCTGTCAGGAGAAATGGGCCAGAATTCACTCAACTTATTGTGGGAAGCTTGTGGAAGGCTACCCGAAACATTTGACACAAGTTAAACAATTTAAAGGCAATGCTACCAAATACTAATTGAGTGTATGTCAACTTCTGACCCACAGGGAATGTGATGAAAGAAATAAAAGCTTAAATACATAATTCTCTCTACTATTATTCTGACATTTCACATTCTTAAAATAAAGTGGTGATCCTAACTGACCTAAGACAGGGCATTTTTACTAGGATTAAATGTCAGGAATTGTGAAAAACTGAGTTTAAATGTATTTGGCTAAGGTGTGTGTAATCATCTGACTTCAACTGTACATACCCCACCAGACACGCCACTATGGCTTTCTTCACGGTACCCAAACCAAAAACAGATGTAATGCATCACTCAGTTATGTATAGAGCCACGTCATCATGGAATGCTCTGCCAGAGGTTACTCAGGTTTAGCTTTAAAAAACAGATTTAAGGGGCGCTGTTGGAAGCCAAGGATGTAGCACGCGTCTCCCTATCGCTCCTGAGTTAGTGACCAAATTTATATATTTAACTTCGCAAAACTGCATACATTTCTGTTTGCCCAGGCGTCTGAAGAGACCCATAAACAACTCAGTTCAAGTTTAATAAATTTAAATTCGTAATGACATCAACCCGACCAAAAACAGAGTCTGCAAGAGCAGGCCGCAACAAGCCTGCAACTTCTCCCGACTCACCCCCGCCACCGAACGCTACCAATGCCGGCCCCACGGAAACACTGACTGTGGAGATGCTACAATCCGTGATAGGCACCCTCAAAGCCGACATTTTCGGAAAAATTGACTGTCTCTCTACCAACCTCAGGTCAGAGATATCAACGATCAAAGACGAGCTTAAAAAATCTATCGAGAGTATACAGAATAAGCTCGACGCACATGGGGTGACTTTATCGGATTTGGAGCGAGGGGCTACAGACCACAGCACTCGCATTAGCGAGCTAGAGGCTAACGTCGGCTCATTGACAACTAGGGTGGCATTCCTCGATAATAGATGCGAAGATATGGAAAGTAGAATGCGGAGGAACAACATTCGTCTACTGGGAATACCGGAGGGAGTGGAGGGCCCAAGACCCACGGAGTACATGGCCCAGCTACTTCAGGAGCTGCTCGGGCTAGAGGAGAAGCCATTGCTAGACCGGGCTCACCGCACTCTGCGTAGCCGACCCAGGGATGGAGAACCCCCACGACCATTTGTCATCAGGGTGCATTTCTTTCACGTCCCACAGCGACATACTGAGAAGATCGGGAGAAGCATCCCCTCTTCTACATAAGGGTAAAAGAGTCTCGATATTTGCGGACTACACAACAGCTGTGGCTAAGAGGCGGGCTAGCTTTGGAGCTGTGAAACGCCAACTACACACCTGCCCGGGCGTGAAGTTCGGCCTCATCTACCCTGCGGTTTTGAGACTGACTTTACCGGACGGCTCCATGCACAGATTCGAGGACCCGGCTATAGCGGCAGATTTCATCAACAAGAACGTGAAAGCGGCTGTTGTACCGCATGGTTTGTAACAAATGGTTGGCTGGCTGGTCTTCCTAGCAGGCTAGTTAGCAGGCCGAATGGGTGACTAACGAAGCCATCTCTGCTGGGTTCATCGACATATGAATGTCATTCTCTTCTTTATCTCTTTATTTCCAGCCCAGGTTTGCCGCCTCTAATGCCAATATCTGGGGGTCTGCATGGCTGTTTCAGTCTGATCATTTACCATCTGCGTCGAGGTTAAACCTCTCTTAATCGAGGATAGTTTTCCTTAGACTCTATTGGGGACCATTCTATTCATGTTTGGCTTACTCTAGTTAAATGGTCACTAATCTTAGGTAGCACAGAGTAAGAGTTATCATGCTTAGCTCTAAACTTTCTTCGTATTTAGGGTTTTGCTTGCATCTCATTTGGGGAGATGCTTCGGCAAGGGCGGGTGTGAGGGAAGGGTTTGTTCACTCTCTATTTGTATATAGTTTGTATATGTTTTTTGTGCCTCTTCGTTTGTCTTTGTTTTTTACATTTGCGCTTTTAGGTTCAACTAAGATCTTCAGTTTACATTGTGCCTTGTCCTTTACACATCCTCTCTCTCTCTTAAGATATGACTCTGCCTAGTGTAGCCCATACTGCTGGAGGGAATGGCTTTAATTTTCTTACTTGGAACTGCAGGGGCATAAATAACCCAGTTAAACGTAGTAAGGTGCTACACCATCTTCATCATTTGAAAGCTCACATCATCTTTCTCCAAGAAACTCATCTGAAGGTATCACAACACTCAAGTCTTAGGTGCAGATGGGTGGGTCAGGTGTTCCATTCCTCATTTCAGAGTAAGGCGAGAGGGGTGGCTATTTTACTTCACAGATCGGTACCTTTTACATGTTCTAAGGTGATCGCAGATCCCCATGGTAGATATATAATTGTCAGTGGTAGGCTGCTCAATACAAAGGTTCTTCTTGTTAATATCTATGCTCCTAATTGGGACAATGGTGATTTTTTCAAATCGGTTTTCTCTACACTCCCAGATATGTCCACCCATATGTTGATTTTAGGAGGTGACTTTAACTGTTGGTTAGACCCACAATTGGATCGATCCTCCACTAAACCTACCACCCTATCAACCTCAGCTAGAGTTGTTCGAACCTTTATGTCTGAATTCGCAGTCTCAGATCCTTGGAGAATGGTTAATCCAGCTGGGAAAGCATACTCTTTTTTCTCATCGGTTCACCACACTTTTACGCGCATAGACTACTTCCTTGTTGATGACCGGCTCCTCCACTCCATAACTTCATGTTCATATAACCCAATTGTTGTATCTGACCACGCCCCTGTTACTATGGAAGTAGCTTTTCAAAATGTTGACAATCAGCGACCGCCTTGGCGACTAAAAACTCAACTGCTCAGTAATGAACACTTTGTCAATTTTGTTTTGAGTCAAATCGACTTTTTCATGATTACAAATAGAACCCCAAACATCTCTGCGTCTACTCTCTGGGAAACTTTGAAAGCTTATATCAGAGGTGAAATTATCTCCTACACCGCACATGAGAACAAATTGAAAAGGAATAGGTTATCTATGCTAACACGCTGTATTGCCCAATTAGATGACATTTATGCCGTTTCACCATCCCCGGATATTTATAAGGAACGTTTAACTCTGCAAGCAGAATTTGACACACTATTAACAGACCAGGTTACTGAAATGCTTGTCAAGTCTAGGAGCACTTACTATGAACAAGGAGAGAAAGCCAGTAAATTATTAGCTCACAAGTTACGTCAACAATCATCATCATCTCAGATTACAAAAATTCGTACATCATCTGGGATATCATTAGATCCTGGGGGGATCAATGAGGAGTTCAAGAGATTTTACCAGTCTCTATATACCTCTGAAAGTAAAGCGGATACACTGGAATTGGATAATTTCTTCCACTCACTATCTGTGCCTTCGGTCGGCCGGGATTTGGTAAAAAAATTAGAGCAGCCGATCACTGTTGAAGAACTGTCTAACGCTGTCAAATCCCTTCAATCTGGGAGAAGCCCAGGGCCTGATGGCTACCCGACAGAGTTTTATAAAAAGTTTATCACCAAAATAGCCCCTATTCTAATTGAAATGTACAATGATGCATTTGTAAATGGTGCTCTCCCACATACTCTCACTCAAGCAACCATTTGTGTTATTCTTAAAAAAACAAAGACCCTCTTGACTGTGCATCATACCGTCCAATTAGCCTGCTAAATGTGGACTATAAAATTCTAGCCAAAATTCTGGCAACGCGGCTAGAAACAGTCCTCCCATCAATTATCTCTCCGGATCAAACAGGATTTATAAAAAATAGACACTCATTCTTCAATCTCCGAAGATTATTTAATATTATATACAATCCTTCTGTCGACAATACCTCTGAAGCCATTATATCCCTGGACGCGGAGAAAGCATTTGATCGGGTGGAATGGAAATACCTTTTTACACTCTAAATAAATTTGGCTTTGGCTCCAAATTCATGACCTGGATAAAACTTCTGTACTCATCCCCCAAGCCTCTGTCAGGACTAATAACACTCAATCAGATCGCTTCCCTTTGCAAAGATCGACACGTCAGGGTTGCCCTTTAAGTCCCTTACTGTTTGCCCTCGCCATAGAGCCACTTGCAATAGCACTTCGGCTCCAACCCCTCATCAAAGGCATAGTCAGATACGGGCACGAACACAAACTGTCTTTATATGCAGATGATTTATTAATATACACATCCAATCTTTCTGTCTCTGTCCCTGCTGCCCTTGCCACTTTCGCATCCTTCGGTCACATATCAGGGTATAAACTAAATCTCAGTAAAAGTGAATTGATGCCACTTAACATGGCTGCAAAAAAATCCCCTTTACATAACTTGCCATTTAAAATAGCACACAGTAGTTTTATTTATCTCGGGGTACATGTCACAATTAGGTTTGAAAACCTTTTTCAAGCCAACTTTGCTCCTCTCTTAACCCGTACTAAGGACGATTTGGAACGGTGGTCTTTGCTACACCTCTCCTTAGTTGCTAGAATTAACTCTATTAAAATGAATACTCTCCCTAAATTCTTATACCTCTATCAGTGCCTTCCAATATTTCTACCCAATACATTTTTCAAAAAGATCGACGGCCTAATTCTACCCTTTATATGGGACAAAAAGCCTCCTAGGATGCGAAAACAGCTCTTGCAGAGGCCCAAACCAGACGGCGGTCTAGCTCTACCAGATTTCAGATTCTATTATTGGGCCGCTAACCTTAGGATCATTCAGTACTGGTTGCAGAGCAGAGTAATACTCCCACCCCCAACTTGGCTGGAGATGGAGGCTGCCTCGTCTACACCGGCATCACTGTCTTCCCTCGCTCACTCCTCTATTACAGGCCCTTACTCCTCCTTCACCAATAATACATGTGTCAAAACAACATTGAAGATCTGGAATCAATTTAGGCGCCACTTTGGGTTTCAAACAACCTCTTCCTTGGCTCCGGTAGCCTCAAACCCAGCTTTTCCCCCATCTATGATTGATGGTGCTTTCTCAACATGGTCTAATCTCGGTATTAAAAGATTCAGAGATCTGTATACTAACAATACATTTAGTACGTTTCAACAACTATCAGCTAAATTTGGTCTCCCCAGACATCATTTTTTTAGGTTCTTACAAGTCCGGAGTTACATCCGCAGCATAGATCCAGGATTCCCCAACCTTTCTAGTGGAACACAGTTCGACACATTTCTCACCCCACTTCCTAATCAGAAAGGCACATTGTCAATAATCTATAGTCAAATTTGCTCACTACAAGCCATCTCATTAAACAATATCAAATCCTCTTGGGAGGAGGAACTGGGTGAGGAAATATCTGATGAACTATGGGAAGGGGCACTCAAAAGGGTACATAGCTCTTCTATTTGCGCTCGACACGGCCTCATCCAATGCAAACTCATTCATAGGGCCCACTGGACCAAAGCAAGACTATCAAAAATTTACAAGGATGTGAACCCTAATTGTGTTCGATGTAACCAGTCCCCTGCTAATCATGTGCACATGTTTTGGTGCTGCCCATCTCTTGTTGGTTTCTGGAAAGACATCTTTAACACACTCTCAGAATTAAGCGGCACACAGATCGAGCCAGACCCTCTCATTGCATTATTTGGAGTTTCCTTACCCACAATACAATTGACCAAAATGAATAAGGATGTAATTGCCTTTGTCACGTTGTTAGCGAGACGATTAATTTTACTTAGATGGAAATCCTCTGCAGCCCCTTCTCACGCTCTTTGGATTAAATCTATTTTGAATTGCATAAAGTTGGAGAAAATAAAACAGACACTCAATGGGTCTGTAGACAAATTTTATGCAAAGTGGGCTCCCCTTCTTTTCTTATGTCAAAAGAATACATTTCCCTGCAGTTCCAGAGTGATGTATATTTATATATTGGTGATGTAAGAAGCCTGGTATGTGCATATACGACATCTCGGATGTTAAGGACGGTAATAACTGTGCTAGCTGACCTATAACAACTGGATCAAAACAGATATTCTTCCTTTTTTTTTTTTTTTTTTTTGTTTTTTATCTTATTTATGTACTTAATGTCTATTTTTTCTTTCATGTCTGTCTCTCCATGTTTTGCTGTATCGTTGTCTTCAAATTGTTGTTCCATATTCATACCAAATAACTTTCAAGTGCAATTATTTACTAAATGCTGGTACTGAAAATTCAATAAACAAAGTATATAAAAAAAAAAAAAAACAGATTTAAAAAAATGTTTTATCACAGCGCCTCTCCTCTTTCTAAAGATCTAATTTAACTCTACTGTCTATAAGAATATGAATACAGGATGTGAATAGTGTGTAAATAGTGTTTTTGTTGTCTCTTAGTGTCTTTGCTACATATACAGTGGCTTGCGAAGTATTCACCCTCCTTGGCATTTTTCCTATTTTGTTGTCTTACAACCTGGAATTAAAATGCATTTTTGGGGGGTTTGTATCATTTGATTTACACAACATGCCTACCACTTTGAAGATGCTAAATATTTTTTTGTGTGAAACAAATAAGAAATAAGACAAAAAAACTTAAAACTTGAGCGTGCATAACTCTTCACCCCCCCCAAAGTCAATACTTTGTAGAGCCACCTTTTGCAGCAATTACAGCTGCAAGTCTCTTGGGGTATGTCTCTATAAGCTTGGCACATCTAGCCACTGGGATTTTTGCCCATTCTTCAAGGCAAAACTGCTCCAGCTCGTTCAAGTTGGATGGGTTCCGCTGGTGTACAGCAATCTTTAAGTCATACCACAGATTCTCAATTGGATTGAGGTCTGGGCTTTGACTAGGCCATTCCAATACATTTAAATGTTTCCCCTTAAACCACTTGAGTGTTGCTTTAGCAGTATGCTTAGGGTAATTGTCCTGCTGGAAGGTAAACCTCCGTCCCAGTCTCAAATCTCTTGAAGACTGAAACAGGTTTCCCTCAAGAATTTCCCTGTATTTAGCACCATCCATCATTCCTTCAATTCTGACCAGTTTCCCAGTCCCTGCTGATTAAAAACATCCCCACAGCATGATGCTGCCACCACCATGCTTCACTGTGGGGATGGTGTTCTCGGGGTGATGAGAGGTGTTGGGTTTGCACCAGACATAGCATTTTCCTTGATGGCCAAAAAGCTCAATTTTAGTCTCATCTGACCAGAGTACCTTCTTCCATATGTTTGGGGAGTCTCCCACATGCCTTTTGGCGAACACCAAACGTGTTTGCTTATTTTTTCTTTAAGCAATGGCTTTTTTCTGGCCACTCTTCCGTAAAGCCCAGCTCTGTGGAGTGTACGGCTTAAAGTGTTCCTATGGACAGATACTCCAATCTCCGCTGTGGAGCTTTGCAGCTCCTTCAGAGTTATCTTTGGTCTCTTTGTTGCCTTTCTGATTAATGCCCTCCTTGCCTGGTCCGAGAGTTCTGGTGGGCGGCCCTCTCTTGGCAGGTTTGTTGTGGTGCCATATTCTTTCCATTTTTTAATAATGGATTTAATGGTGCTCCGTGGGATGTTCAAAGTTTCTGATATTTTCTTATAACCCAACCCTGATCTGTACTTCTGCACAACTTTGTCCCTGACCTGTTTGGAGAGCTCCTTGGTCTTCATGGTGCCGCCTGCTTGGCGGTGCCCCTTGCTTAGTGGTGTTGCAGATTCTGGGGCCTTTCAGAACAGGTGTATGTATACTGAGATCATGTGACAGATCATGTGACATTTAGATTGCACACAGGTGGAATTATGTGACTTCTGAAGGTAATTGGTTGCACCATATCTTATTTAGGGGCTTCATAGCAAAGGGGGTAAATACATATGCACGCGCCACATTTCCGTTATTTATTTTGTAGAATTTTTTTTAAACAAGTTATATTTTTCATTTCACTTCACCAATTTGGACTATTTTGTGTATGTCCATTACATGAAATCCATATAAAAATCAATTTAAATTACAGGTTGTAATGCAACAAATAAGGGAAAACGCCAAGGGGGATGAATACTTTTGCAAGGCACTGTAAATCTTATTTTTTGTTTTGAATTTAATGTAATATCTTATGTTGTTCTAGTCTACTACTGTTCTTTACTTTGTCATGTATTTGTATGTTTTATGTGGACCCCAGGAAGAGTAGCTGCTGCATGTGCAGTAGCTAATGGAGAACCTAATAAACTAAACTAAACAACTCTCTCTCTCTCTGTAAACTGTTCTGTATCTGTCTGTCTTTCTTTCTTTCTTTCTTTCTTTCTTTATTTTGTAGTGTCTGTTGTTCGTGGCTATTGCTGTCAACAAGGAGTCCGCTTAGGCTGCACCGTGTTTTAGAGGCTTTTATTAATATCACAAGCTTCAGCATAAGTGACAGATGTCATGACATCCGGAGAGCGACGCCTCAGAATGGCCGCTCTGACTTCTTCTTCGTTTAGCCCCTACTTATAAACAATGCAAAATGAGGGGTGCTCCCTCTTCTGGCCAATCACCAGTCTCCCCTGTCTACAACACACTTCCTGTCTGTTGTATGTGGCGTTACACTAAAACATTCCCTCTTGATACTAAAATTAACGTCCTCTCTGGTTCCACTTAAAACATTTAACAAAGGCATAATCCTAATACATGACATTTCCCCCCTTCGAGACGAACTAAAAGTCTCGAAAACAAACAGAATAGGATTATGACAAGTGACAATTTATCTTATTGAGTATCTTTAACATTAAACCAAAAAACATTCTTCTCTAGAGTGTATATACCTTTCTATGAAATATGAATAACTGTTTATGGAGTGTGAATACATTACTATGAAATATGAATAACTGTTTATGGAGTGTGAATACATTACTATGAAATATGAACAAATCTTTATGGAGTGTAAGAGCGAAAAACTGTCCGGCAACCTTCGTTCCAAATCCATCCATCAATCAAGACAGTAAAATTCTCTCACGGTCCCTCTGCCCCAGGCAACCACCTCGGTACTCCAGATAAACTCATAAACAATGTAAATGCATTTGAAACTATGATGCAATCAAATACACATGTAAGCCCCTGCAAACAAAATCCTATCCAAAAAATATCCACTCTAAGGCTGGTCAACCCATTGGACCCTATAGTGGACCTCTCCCTGCCTAGACTCCCTGTCCCTAAGCATCAACGAAATAAACAAAAACATCTAAGATCCTCACATGTATTCAATAACATCAAATATCATTCTACAAAAATTAATACGTAAGAATATGACACAATTATGTATTACACATAAAATATGTCTATATTTCATTGCAGACACTGGAATGTAGTCCACTACACTTCATCTCCCCGTAGTCTCGACTTCCAATGTATTGTTGATGATGGAATCAGAATCTTTCCACACCCTCCTTGTTTCATCTCCTCCAGTCATATTGTCCCTTCATATTGTCCTTGTTTGAGTATTTCAATCTCCATATGTTCCCCCAAATGCTTCTGGAAGAAAAAGAAAAGACCAAACAGTATCTTTTGCAAAACAACACTTTCAAATTGAACATCAATATCAACTAAGAATATAGAAATGATATATAAATGATGTATGAATCACATTAATGATAGAATAATGAACTAGGATAATTATTCATTCATACACTTCCCCCCTTTGATTCATAAAATCATACCAAAATCACCCTAATATTGAAAAAAAAAAATGAAAAATGATCAAAACATCAAAAAGGATATTTATCCATCCAGTTCTACTTGTCCATCTTCATCCAGATCAGGAACAGTCAACACCGGCATCTGAGTGTTGTCTCCAGGCATCACTCTCCAACCTATCTCAATCTCATAGCTTTCTCAAAGGTCAGTAACAAATTACAAACATCACACACAGTGCTATCAAAGCTGCAACTAAAATCTGAACCATCACTGCCCCTACTGGGCCTACCTGATCTTGCAACCAAGTCTTCGCTGACTTCCGCTCCTTCAGATCTACCAAATGCATCCCTTATATTCTTCAATGCATATACAGTGGGGAGAACAAGTATTTGATACACTGCCGATTTTGCAGGTTTTCCTACTTACAAAGCATGTAGAGGTCTGTAATTTTTATCATAGGTACACTTCAACTGTGAGAGACGGAATCTAAAACAAAAATCCAGAAAATTACATTGTATGATTTTTAAGTAATGAATTTGCATTTTATTGCATGACATAAGTATTTGATACATCAGAAAAGCAGAACTTAATATTTGGTACAGAAACCATTGTTTGCAATTACAGAGATCATACGTTTCCTGTAGGTCTTGACCAGGTTTGCACACACTGCAGCAGGGATTTTGGCCCACTCCTCCATACAGACCTTCTCCAGATCCTTCAGGTTTCGGGGCTGTCGCTGGACAATACGGACTTTCAGCTCCCTCCAAAGATTTTCTATTGGGTTCAGGTCTGGAGACTGGCTAGGCCACTCCATGACCTTGAGATGCTTCTTACGGTGCCACTCCTTAGTTGCCCTGGCTGTGTGTTTCGGGTCGTTGTCATGCTGGAAGACCCAGCCACGACCCATCTTCAATGCTCTTACTGAGGGAAGGAGGTTGTTGGCCAAGATCTCGCGATACATGGCCCCATCCATCCTCCCCTCAATACGGTGCCGTCGTCCTGTCCCCTTTGCAGAAAAGCATCCCCAAAGAATGATGTTTCCACCTCCATTCTTCACGGTTGGGATGGTGTTCTTGGGGTTGTACTCATCCTTCTTCTTCCTCCAAACACGGCGAGTGGAGTTTAGACCAGAAAGCTCTATTTTTGTCTCATCAGACCACATGACGTTCTCCCATTCCTCCTCTGGATCATCCAGATGGTCATTGGCAAACTTCAGACGGGCCTGGACATGCGCTGGCTTGAGCAGGGGGACCTTGCGTGTGCTGCAGGATTTTAATCCATGACGGCATAGTGTGTTACTAATGGTTTTCTTTGAGACTGTGGTCCCAGCTCTCTTCAGGTCATTGACCAGGTCCTGCCGTGTAGTTCTGGGCTGATCCCTCACCTTCCTCATGATCATTGATGCCCCACGAGGTGAGATCTTGCATGGAGCCCCAGACCGAGGGTGATTGACCGTCATCTTGAACTTCTTCCATTTTCTAATAATTGCGCCAACAGTTGTTGCCTTCTCACCAAGCTGCTTGCCTATTGTCCTGTAGCCCATCCCAGCCTTGTGCAGGTCTACAATTTTATCCCTGATGTCCTTACACAGCTCTCTGGTCTTGGCCATTGTGGAGAGGTTGGAGTCTGTTTGATTGAGTGTGTGGACAGGTGTCTTTTATACAGGTAACGAGTTCAAACAGGTGCAGTTAATACAGGTAATGAGTGAAGAACAGGAGGGCTTCTTAAAGAAAAACTAACAGGTCTGTGAGAGCCGGAATTCTTACTGGTTGGTAGGTGATCAAATACTTATGTCATGCAATAAAATGCAAATTAATTACTTACAAATCATACAATGTGATTTTCTGGATTTTTGTTTTAGATTCCGTCTCTCACAGTTGAAGTGTACCTATGATAAAAATTACAGACCTCTACATGCTTTGTAAGTAGGAAAACCTGCAAAATCGGCAGTGTATCAAATACTTGTTCTCCCCACTGTATAACCCTAGTGATAATATCTGAACTATCTGGACTCAAAGTATAACTAATATTATCAATATGATCTTCCCAAATGTTACACCATACCATGGAAAAAGTCCCCCCTTCTCCATTAGACTCATCCTTCAATGATAGGCTTGAAGACTATGACATGTAGCCATGTCTCTTTTCATCCAATTTCAAACCTAGCTTCAGATTTCTGTGTCCGGTGCTACCCCTCTTTTAATGGTAAAACCTCATATGGAAGCTTCAACGTTGACATGTAACAACATCCTATCCATCAATAGGGTAAGAATATATACGCTTTATCACCACAAACCCTCCAAATATCTCTAAAATTCCCAATAGTCACATTGTCAGGCAAAAGCTAATCTTTTAACCATCAAAGTCCTGCTCTTCTTACTAACTGGAACATAAAAAATTACATTATATTTCTCATTACTACCCTTAAGGTCATGCATACCCAAAGTTATCATATAGTCATCACAATCTGATATTCCCATAAACATACCCCTTACATCATATGTTTTATTAGAACAAACACAACTTTTAGCCCTCAATGGTTACACCTCCAATGTTTCAGGGCTCGCTGTTACCTGATTTTTCTTCCCATCTAACAAATGCACACAAGTTAATTCACTTAACCCAATAACACCTAACCCTAGGCTTAAACAAATGTTTTGACAACGACATTATTTTATCGGTTACTGATTGTTGCTGATACCACAGTCATGACAAAGCATAAAATTGACACATACTTGATAGAGGTCGAGCGACCGTCCCTAACATGTTTGACTGGAATTCTCAACAGACATGGACCCTCAAGATTCCTCACTGATATTACAGAATGAGTTACTGGAACCAAAGATTCCTACCTGCTATCTTTAATTTTTCACAACAGAAGAATCAAACCCATCCATTTAGTTTATCTCTTCCCTAACGAGCGGTACTGATCAGATACCTCTCCTTGTCTGTCATTCAAATCAAAGACCTCATCCTGTACCTATATGATAGTATCCTTCACTATTTCAGATGAATCTATATTGTCTCTACCACTATCTGCTCTCCTATTTTAACCCTATTCGTACTATCCTTGACAGCACTCTCCAATTCGTAACATAAACCCCTGAGTCCTTCTTGCTACCTCCTTTAATTTCAGAAAAGTTGTTGTCGGTGTCATACTTCCTACATTTGCTATTGCCATCGTATCATTAATCCCTTCCAAAGTTACCATTAAAGTAGTTGACTTAGTTGATGTATTACCACCTTTAATTACTTCTAGTGGGAAAGTTACCAATATACTCTGTATTATTTACTGTTGGAGTGACTACTGTAACATATTCTTCCTGACCTCCTTTGATTAGGTGCAACAGCTTCTACTCCTGGTCCTGATAACAATACTTATTCTCCATAATTATCTCTCCATGTGGGAGGAACGTCCCCATCCTAACCCTAATAAGTATTTTCCTCTAAAATTGGTGCTGGAGCTATTGGTTCCCTTATAATCAAATGCGATATATTTATGGCTTTAATAACTATCAATGTTGAAAGAGTTAAATTGCTTCTCACTGTTGTTTTAATAGACTGAAGTGTTAATGTCCTTAGTTACTTCATCCATTTTCCCCAAAGCTTTGAACTCTTTACTTGTACTTCCATCTATCACCACTAGTGTCAAATGACGTAAATGTAACTTACATTCACTCTCTCTCTTCCTACTCTAAACCCTAACTTTCAAACGTTTGATTATAAAAATACACCTATAATTACCTTGATCTTCCTACTCTAAAGTGTCCTTCACCATTGTTCTCTCTCTTACTACTAACTTTGAAACTTAGTTTACTGTCTTAGAGTTCCTTCAACCCTAGTTCTCCTAACTTTTTAATCTAATCTTTTCTCCTAACCTTTAAAAACCTTTTCCCACTGATTTATTCACAAAATGCCTTTACCACCAAATTTAGAATATGTGATTGGGAAAGTCCCCACCTGCTTCTGACTTCTTTACACACAGACTTGGCAAACGACTAAACACCTTTTAGCCTAGCCTGAAATCTCTTGGTGTAAGAATGTAACCCAGAATAACAGTCACCCCTTTTAACTTTATTTTTCAGACAGATTGTCTAATAGGCAGTCTAATAGATTATCATCCTTCCTATGATATTATCTTTTTAAGCAAATATGATTCCCAAAAACCCTACTTTTTAAAATCTTCTACCAGACAGCCGTTTAGTGTACATCTTATTGTACAATTCAATTCAAACAATGCATCTCTTCCCAACACTGCAATAGGTATATGTTATAATATTAGTATGTCTATTTTAATTTCTCCTTGATTTTTTATAGCATAGATCAATTGGTTCCCTAAGAGTAATTAACTGTTTTACTACCTCAAATCCCTATCCTAATTAGTTAATTTTACATAGTGAGATGTTTAACCTCTTTTAGGCTCAACACAGATACGTTTTTCCACTATTCACCATTCTTCTCATAGTCCTCTGTTTTTACTTCAATTGTTAGATATGTTCTCTTCTTCTCTAATCGGTGCTACCAGCTGACACCCCCCTTCGTATCTTCTAGGCACTCTAGAATCCTTAGGGTTCACCTGGAGAACAGGTGATCTTGACTGTGTCACGGTTTCGGCCGAGGCGGCTCCTCCTCCTTGTTCGGGCAGGTTTCGCCGGTCGTCGTCTCCGGAGTTCTAGCTGCCACCGCTCGATGTTTCGTGTTTGTTTGGTTTTGTCTGTTAGTCACACCTGTTTTGTGTTAGGTCTCATTTAGCACCCTATTTAGTTTCCTTGTTGTTAGGTTTGTGTTGTGTGTGATTGTTCGTGTCGTGGTTGCGCTACCCGTGTCGGTACGCTATTTTTCCTGAGCTTCCTCCTTGTTGTGTGAGGAGAGATTTACGCACCTGTGTGTGCGCTTGTATTTACGCCTGTGTGCGTCTTTTGCCTCCGGGCTGTTTTGGATTACTTTTCGTGCTCAGTAAAGTCTTGTTGGACTTACCCTCTGCTGCCTGCGCCTGATTCCACACCACACCCATACACAGCACCGTGACAGAATCACACACCATTAGATGGAATCAGCAGGAGCACCCGTCGACCCCATGGAGGAGCGTCTCCTTGGACACGAGCACCGGATCAACCGTGATCGGGCACGCCTTGGAGGGCGTCATGGACACCCCTTCGTCGATGGGAGACCAGCGGGGTTCCCATAGCCCCACCTATCGCACCTATCACCTTCACCACCGGACAACCAGCCCGTCCATCGACCGGAACCCAGTGGGATTCGGCTCTCGCTCCCGAGGGCGTACGACGGCACCGCTGCCGGGTGTCAGGGGTTCCTCCTACAAGTGGAGCTCTACCTTGCCACCATACACCCGGCGCCCTCGGGATACGAGAGCGTTTCCGCCCTCATCTCCTGTCTCACCGGCAAGGCGTTGGAGTGGGCCAACGCCGAGTGGAGGGGAATAGACGCCGCCACCGTCACCTATGCGGAGTTCTCCCGTAGCCTGCGTGCGGTCTTCGACCATCCACCAGAGGGGAGAGCGGCGGGGAACGTCTATTCCACCTCCGACAGGGGATGAGGAGCGCTCAGGCGTTCGCGCTGGAGTTCGGACTCTAGCGGCTGATGCGGGGTGGAATGAGAGGGCCCTCATAGACCACTTCCGATGTAGCCTTCGGGAGGACGTCCCGCAGGGGAGTTAGCCTGCAGGGACAGTACACTAACATTTGACCAGCTGGTGGACATGGCCATCCGACTGGACAACCTGCTGGCGACCCGCGGACGTTCCAGGTGGGGGCCCCCATTCCACCCTCCAGCGCCTCCGAGCAGTGTCCGATGGAGCTTGGAGGTGCTGGCGCTAGAGGGAGAAGAGGTAGGAGCCCGAGGGGGCAGTCTCCTGCACCAAGTGTGGGCGCGGAGGGCACACCGCGGCTAGGTGCTGGGGAGGGTCCCCTGGTGAGGGAGAGAGCAGGTCGTACAGTGGGGGAGTCCACCCAGGTGAGTAGGCGCCCTACTTACCCAGAGCTTTCTGTCGTTCACATTACCTTACCTGTTTGTTTCCCACAGGTTGCACCTCGGTCCCAGCATAAGGCGCTAGTCGATTCAGGCGCAGCTGGGAATTTTGTAGACCGGAGATTCTGTGTTAAGTTAGGGATTCCCCTCCTTCCAGTCGACAAACCCTTTCCTGTACATGCCCTAGATAGTCGTCCGTTAGGATCTGGGTTGATTGGGGAGGTCACAGCGCCACTCGGATGATGACGCAGGGGGTCATGAGGAGACGATTCAACTCTATCTTATCGACTCTCCTGCGTATCCGGTGGTACTGGGGCTTCCCTGGTTGATGACCCATGATCCTACTATTTCGTGGCGAGAGAAAGCTCTTAAAGGGTGGTCTGCTCAGTGTGAGGGGTTATGTCTGGGTGTTTCCGTAGGGGCGACCTCGGTGGAGAGTCCGAACCAGATGCCAGCACTGCACATTCCTCCTGAGTATGAGGATTTGGCGCTCGTGTTCAGTAAGACCAGAGCGGCACAGTTGCCACCTCATAGACAAGGGGATTGTGCGATAGACCTCCAGACAGGAGCAGCGCTTCCGCGGAGCCATGTGTATCCTTTGTCACAGGAGGAGAAAAGGGCAATGGAGACTTACATTGCCGAGTCTCTGAGACAGGGATACATACGGGCCTCCACTTCTCCCGCGTCCTCGAGCTTCTTTTTTGTGAAGAAAAAGGATGGAGGTTTGCGTCCGTGTATTGATTACCGCGGTCTCAATCAGGTGACGGTGAAGTACAGCTATCCACTTCCTCTGATTGGGACCATGACGGAGTCCTTACACGGGGCAAGGTTCTTCACAAAATTGGATCTCAGGAGCGCATATAACTTGGTGCGCATTAGGGAGGGCGATGAGTGGAAGACAGCATTTAGTACTACATCCGGCCATTACGAGTATCTCGTCATGCCATATGGGTTAATGAATGCTCCATCAGTCTTCCAATCGTTCGTAGACTAACTTTTCCGGGACATGCAGGCGCAGGGAGTAGTGGTGTACATAGATGATATTCTTGTGTACAGTGCTACTCGGGCCGAGCATGTAGCCCTGGTGCGCAGGGTATTGAGGAGACTGTTGGAGCATGACCTGTATGTCAAAGCTGAGAAATGTATGTTCTTCCAGGAGTCAGTTTCCTTTTTGGGTTACCAGTTGTCTGCGTCAGGGGTGAGATTGGAGGTGGACCGAGTGTCCGCCGTGCGTAATTGGCAAACCCCAACTACGGTTAAAGAGGTGCAGCGGTTCTTGGGTTTTGCGAATTACTACCGGAGGTTTATCCGGGGTTTTGGACAGGTGGCAGCTCCCATAACGTCTCTTCTGAAGGGGGTCCGGTGCGCTTGCAGTGGTCAGCTGAGGCGGACAGGGCCTTTGGGAGACTGAAGGACCTGTTTACCTCGGCCCCGGTGTTGGCGCACCCGGATCCCACTTTACCCTTCCAAGTTGAGGTGGACGCGTCTGAGGCCGGTATCGGGGCAGTTCTTTCTCAACGATCCGGTACACCACCTAAGCTCCGCCCCTGTGCTTTTTATTCTAAGAAGCTCAGTCCGGCGGAGCGGAATTATGACGTAGGGGACAGGGAGCTGTTAGCCGTAGTACAGGCCCTAAAGGTGTGGAGGCATTGGCTTGAGGGGGCTCAGCACCCTTTCCTCATTCTGACCGACCATCGTAACCTGGAGTACATTCGGGCAGCTAGGAGACTGAATCCTCACCAGGCTCGATGGACTATGTTTCTCGCCCGGTTTGTGTTCAAGATCACCTACATCCCTGGGTCCCAGAACGGGAAGGCAGATGCTCTGTCCCGTCGGTATGACACGGAGGAGAGGTGCGTGGAGTCCATTCCCATACTACCGGAGTCTTGTCTGGTGGCACCGGTGGTGTGGGAGGTCGATGCGGAGATCGAGCGGGCGTTACGCACCGAGCCTAGTCCTCCACAGTGTCCGGTGGGTCGGGTGTACGTCCCGCTCGAGGTCCGGGATCGGCTGATTTATTGGGCTCACACGTCCCCCTCCTCTGGACATCCGGGTATTGGCCAGACGGTGCACTGCCTTAGTACGAAGTACTGGTGGCCAACGTTAGCCAGGGATGTGAGGGTTTATGTCTCCTCCTGCTCAGTGTGTGCCCAGTGTAAGGCGCCCAGACACTTGCCCAGGGGTAAATTACAGCCCCTGCCCGTTCCACAACGACCCTGGTCTCACCTCTCGGTGGATTTTGTTACCGATCTTCCCTCCTCCCAGGGGAATACCACCATCCTGGTCGTTGTGGATCGGTTCTCGAAGGCCTGTCGTCTCCTTCCCATGCCGGGTCTTCCTACGGCCCTACAGACCGCTGAGGCTCTATTTACTCACGTCTTCCGGCATTACGGGGTGCTTGAGGATATAGTGTCCGATCGAGGCCCCCAGTTTACCTCCAGAGTCTGGAGAGCATTTATGGAACGTTTGGGGGTCTCGGTGAGCCTTACCTCGGGTTACCACCCGGAGAGTAATGGGCAGGTTGAACGAGTCAACCAGGATGTGGGTAGGTTTCTGAGGTCATATTGTCAGGGCCGGCCGGAGGAGTGGGCGAGATATGTGCCCTGGGCCGAGATGGCACAGAACTCTCTCCGCCACTCCTCCACCCAACTAACCCCTTTTCAGTGTGTATTAGGGTACCAGCCGGTTCTGGCACCATGGCATGAGAGCCAGATCGAGGCCCCGCTGTGGATGAGTGGGTGCGGCGCTCGGAGGAGACGTGGGACGCTGCACACGTCCATCTGCAGCGTGCCATACGTCGACAGAAGACGAGCGCCGACCTACACCGCAGTGAGGGGCCAGTGTACGCACCTGGAGATCGAGTCTGGCTCTCAACCAGAAACCTGCCCCTCCGCCTGCCCTGCCGGAAGCTGGGTCGGCGGTTTATGGGGCCTTTTAAATTCCTGAGGAGATTGAACGAGGTGAGTTACAGGTTAGAACTACCTATTGATTACAAGAATATTAACCCCTCGTTCCATGTGTCTCTCCTCAGGCCGGTGGTAGCTGGTCCACTCCAGGACTTTGAGATTGAGGAGACTCCTCCGCCCCGTTGGACATCGAGGGGCTCCGGCGCACACGGTTCGGACCATCCTGGATTCGAGACGCTCGGATGGGGGTCTCCAATATCTCGTGGAGTGGGAGGGGTACGGTCCGGAGGAGCGGTGCTGGGTGCCAAGGAGGGACATTCTGGATCCGTCCCTGATGACCGAATTCCATCGTGGTCATCCTACACGCCCTGCTCCGCGTCCCCCTGGTCGTCCCCGAGGCCGGAGGCGGCGCGCGGCTGGAGCCGCGCGTCAAGGGGGGGGTACTGTCACGGTTTCGGCCGAGGCGGCTCCTCCTCCTTGTTCGGGCAGGTTTCGCCGGTCGTCTTCTCCGGAGTTCTAGCTGCCACTGCTCGATGTTTCGTGTTTGTTTGGTTTTGTCTGTTAGTCACACCTGTTTTGTGTTAGGTCTCATTTAGCACCCTATTTAGTTTCCTTGTTGTTAGGTTTGTGTTGTGTGTGATTGTTCGTGTCGTGGTTGCGCTACCCGTGTCGGTACGCTATTTTACCTGAGCTTCCTCCTTGTTGTGTGAGGAGAGATTTACGCACCTGTGTGTGCGCTTGTATTTACGCCTGTGTGCGTCTTTTGCCTCCGGGCTGTTTTGGATTACTTTTCGTGCTCAGTAAAGTCTTGTTGGACTTACCCTCTGCTGCCTGCACCTGATTCCACACCACACCCATACACAGCACCGTGACAGACTGGCCCCTGTATCTTCCTTAAAAATGTTCTCTGTTGTTTCCTCCTGGCCCATTGCACTCACAGGTAAAGTGACCAACCTGTCCATAAATATAACAGTCTTCTGAAAGTTGCTGGAAGTGTAGCTGAAATCTTCCTCCTCCTTCTAAGCCTTCTCGTCCTCTTCTTCTCCAATTCTGTGTCTGTCCAGAAACTGGCTGTGGGTAGGAAACACCTGGTACCCCCCTTGGCTGGTACAATTGCATTTGATATTGTTCAGTTGAAGCTGTAACAGTGATTGTTGATTTGGTTCACTCTGATTCTTCATAACCAAAGCTTCTCTTCTCCACCAGTTGTATGATTGAGTTTTTTGAGAGTTTCTTCGTCCTGTTCTTTGTTGTTGACATATCAGGATTCTTCAACAGCTTATATTCTAAGCACTGTCCTCGAAATATCATCTTCCATCATCTTCTTACTTTTCTTCAGCATCTTGGCCTCAATGTATTCTTCTTCTCCTCCAATTCTTGGGATTATTTTCTCAGCAGGTTTTCTCCTTCTGTATCTTCATCCTCATCTTTCCGAACCTCATTCTTCTCTTAGTTTCCAGACATCTCGGTTTTTCTTCCTTCTGGAGTTTTGGATTCATCTTTCTGGCCGTTTCTGCTTGTCCTCTATCTATTATTCGTTCATCTTTATCTCTGATGCAACAATCACCCTCCTGGATGATCACCGGAAGCTGAGGATAAACATCCCTAAGCTCTACTTCCTTCTCGTAAGGTGGGTGTCTTTTTGCTGAATCCGTATGTGAGAAAGGTGTACTAACTTCTGCCATTAGTTTTCCTGTCGCCTTCTCTATACCTTTGTTTATCTTATCGCTGGAATCTTTTATCAGTTTTTGTTTGAGAATGAAGGGCAACTTTTGTTTCATTTGCCGGATAACATAGCAATACTCTTAACTAAAGGATTACCATTTTGTACTATATCAACCGGTGTAATTACTTTTATAGCCTTGCTGTCCTTTCTCCCCATTGTAACAACCCTTTTATATTCCTTTATCGTGAATTATTTTATTTTAGACTATATAGCCTATGGCTTCCCCCCTTTAATTATTAATATAACCCAAACAACTAAAAATAAAAAATAAAAATCTAATTTCTAATTAAAATAAAAAATCTATTAAAAAATCAATTAAAAATTATGAATAATTAAAACCAATTTTTATTTCTATATCCTCTCTTACCCATTTATCAATTAGTGGCTATCTTACCACAACCCATCAAATGCAAATGTAAGTTAGTCAACTTCAAAGCAATCCCAAACCAAAGCCTCTAACCCTTCAACACTACAATTCCCATAAACCCTTATCTTAATTTTACAGAATAATGTCAGTCCTTGATTCCCAACACATCTGTAATTAACCCAAGTGATGCACATAGCCTCCAAAATGCAATTTTTAATGTATTTGCCAAGCCTATGTGAAATTGTCATAACATCAAATATCCTGTAGGGGGAAGATTTTGTAACCAGACCAGTCTCAAACCCTTTTTGACTTGATCCTCTGTCGCGTCACGTGACGCTACGTCACGCACCCCCTCTCCTTCTCTCTCTCCCCCTCCTGTCGTCTCGTCCTATCGCCTCTCATATGACAAAAACAGAGACACAGAAAAAGATTTTAGTAGTTACTGCAATCACTGAGTTATCTCAACCATATTCAACATTCCTTCGTTCACCCATTATTCACTCTAAGACTAAACTCAGAACTAAATAGATTGCTCAAAAACATTTTTATTTTATTTTAATCGGTCATTTAATTTAATTCATTATACTCCGTCAACATATATTTAATGTATAAATTCACTACATCTCAACAAATAGTTTCATGTTCAAACAGCAGCCGCTTTAAAACTATAAGATTCGTGTTAAAATCTCTCCTCTTTGCTCCCTCGTCTGTGTCTCTCTGTCTCCCCCTGCAGTGTAACCCCACAGAATATGACACGTTACCCACAATGCCGTTTTGTAGTTTTACCATACCCTCGTGTTGTAGTTTAGTGCCGTAAAACAAAACGTGTCCTAATCTCGTGCCATAAACTCCCCCTTTCTGTAGTGTAGTGTCGCAAAATTAAACGCATGCGCAAATGCATTCAATGATACGATTCCCAGACAATAGAACGATAGCATTACGCTACAGCTTCACTATTTTATACCTTATAATCGAACAATTACACGTAACAGAGCTCACACACACACACACAAACAAGTTTAAGAGGCTTTAATCCATCGCAATGGCCCTCTAAGGACACGTTAGCATGTAGCACGCAACACAATTAGCCTTAGCCTTTAGCTAACTGTGGCCTACCACACAAATAAGCATCCTGCACTGCCCTTATTCCTTTTAACATATTTCCCTACCATTTTGTGCTACCGTGGACTTAATGACAATTCACCGAGAAATCACACCCATGCAAACCCCCCGTCGGACGAAAGTCGAGCAATAATCACAATCAGATACATTTCATTAATCCGAGTTTTCCTTTAAAAAACACACCGTCTTGCACATTCTATCGTGTAAGCGGATTTGTCGGCCCATTATCTAAAATGGCCCCCCTGGGGTCTTTAAGCGGTACAGTGCTCTAATGTATGCGCATATCTGTTTTAATTGTACACCTTCAATACTTAATTCCTACCGTTTTATGCTCTAAAATTCCAATTACCTGCCGTTTACCAATGGAATATATTATAACAGACTCCTAGTCGACCACAACAGTGCACATCAACAACGACCCAAGTACTTTTAACTGTACACCTTCAATGCCCTCTCATGAATCAGCGGAATAACCAATGCCCAAATTTTGTGAGTAATCTCACCTTTAAAGCCGGCTTGGGCAGTGGTCAACTCGCGACTCAGAAAGGCACCCAGAACGATGCAATCAGAAATCCCGGACGAGCCCCCATTTGTAGTGTCTGTTGTTCGTGGCTATTGCTGTCAACAAGGAGTCCGCTTAGGCTGCACCGTGTTTTAGAGGCTTTTATTAATATCACAAGCTTCAGCATAAGTGACAGATGTCATGACATCCGGAGAGCGACGCCTCAGAATGGCCGCTCTGACTTCTTCTTCGTTTAGCCCCTACTTATAAACAATGCAAAAAGAGGGGTGCTCCCTCTTCTGGCCAATCACCAGTCTCCCCTGTCTACAACACACTTCCTGTCTGTTGTATGTGGCGTTACACTAAAACATTCCCTCTTGATACTAAAATTAACGTCCTCTCTGGTTCCACTTAAAACATTTAACAAAGGCATAATCCTAATACACGACACTTTCTTTCTTTCTTTCTTTCTTTCTTTCTTTCTTTCTTTCTTTCTTTCTTTCTTTCTTTCTTTCTTTCTTTCTGTCTTTCTTTCTTTCTTTCTTTCTTTCTTTCTTTCTTTCTTTCATTCTCACCCACTCTTTTCATCTGTCTGACCACCACTATTCCACTCTATTGATTTCTTTCTTCCCTCTGACCCTCTTTCGGGAGTGGGGAGTGAGATTGTCTGGAGTGT